>NC_043706.1:73507422-73510709 GCF_006229205.1 Suricata suricatta | reverse complement strand
TCTATGGATAGATTTTTGAGGAACCTCCATACTGTTTTCCAGAGTGGCTGCACCAGTTTACATTCCCACCAACAGTGTAGGAGGGTGCCCATCTCTCCACACCCTCGCCAGCAACTATAGTCTCTTGATTTGTTCATTTTAGCCACTCTGACCGGCATGAGGTGGTATCTCAGTGTGGTTTTGATTTGTGTTTCCCTGATGATGAGTGATGTTGAGCATCATTTCATGTGCCTGTAGGCCATCTGGATGTCCTCTTTGGAGAAGTGTCTGTTCATGTCTTCTGCCCATTTCTTCACTGGGTTATTTGTTTTTTGGGTGTGGAGTTTGGTGAGTTCCTTGTAGATTCTAGATACTAGCCCTTTATCTGATATGTCATTTGCAACTATCTTTTCCCATTCTGTCAGTTGCCTATTAGTTTTGTTGATTGTTTCCTTTGCAGTGCAGAAGCTTTTATCTTGATGAGGTCCCAAGAGTTCAGTTTTGCTTTCATTTCACTCGACACATCCCCAAAGTCTCTCTTATATTCTTAAGCCACAACTATGCACATAGCTCTAGTTTGCACATCCTGCTGCACTGTGATTATTGCCTTCAACCTGCCACTCTAGTCTGTGAGTTCTTTGAGGTCAGAGATTGAATCTCTTTCATTGTGGCAGGCATATGGCCTTGTACATATAGTGTTGGATTCATAAAAACCATTTAATAATTGTTTGTTGAATGAAAAGTACCTTGGCTTTTTTCCCACAATTAGTAAGTCCTTTAAGATAGCTAAGTGAGATTCTGTTTTACCTGGTTTAGTTCCAACAACCCATATAGAATTATTACATATTTCATAATATATATTATAGTATATAATTATGACATTAGTCCCATAATCCATATGGGTCCATATTAAAGGGCTGGTGACCTAGAATGAAAAGAATATTTCAGAGCTATCTGGTCTCCTACTTGTTCACAATCTTCTAGCTCAAGGATAGCCCATTCCTGGCTCTTCAAACTGCCTTTGCCCACTTACCATCTCCTTGGACTGCTGTGTCACAGAGGAAGGACATGCCATGAGCACTGTTGGAACAGAACCTACTTTTGGTTTTCCAAAGCACTGATTCTACTTCTGTTCCTGCTTGACCAAAGTTCTGTCCACATGCTGGCCTGATGCTCTTGGCCTTCCCACTCCTGGCTTACAGACCCAGCTGCATTTCCAGTAGGAATGCCTGCACCCTGTTTGGTTTCCTGATATTACTTCCTTTCTTGTGGCCACAGTCCTTACATTGCCTTTACGTCTCTAACCACAGGCTATGGCCAGCATCCCCTGTGTTCCAAGTCTTGGCATGGTGATTTATGGACTTCTCACATCTGAATTTAGTTTGGACCCCATTATCTCAATTGAGATTTCACTTATTTGATGCCAGTAGAAAATGGTCTTTCCAAATTCTTAAGTGCCTAGAATTGTTCATCTGGCTCTACATCTAGAGATCTTTAAAGCAAAACTAAACAACTCAGCATCCAAAATCTCAGCTCCTGAATTTATCACCCACCTCAGAGTCAAACAACCCCACCCTAATAAAGTTTGTTTTGCCAATAACTAGAGTTTTGCTTGGATTGATTTTGCTATAACTGTTGGATCACACAACTTCATAGCTAGAAATTTTCTTCATTTCCTTCAGGATGCCCGCTGTTTCTGAAGTTCCTCCTTCCCTCCTGTCTCTATAAATATAACAGCCAGTGTGTACAATTACGACCAACTGACTGAAGAGGTGTGATTAGCAAGGTGCCCAGATATGATGAGATAGCAACAATTGTCTCAAGCTGCTGCATCACCATTCACAATAAAGTCTGAGCTGATACCAATCCAAACTTATCTTTCCAATTGGTGAATGCCAAAATTAATTTATAAATACAGATAAAAACTGGAAGAAGGAAAGGAAGAGTTCAAGAAAGATGTAACATCCAAATTCATCTTGAGACTCTGGGAGAACAGCAAACTAATGAATTGCAAAATAAATGCCCATAAGCATTCACAAAAGAATACAGGTAAAATACTATAGTTCCTTCATGGCATAATCCGGGCATTTGAAGGCAAGTACGTATCATGGCATTGATCCAAATCTCTTTCTTTATATAGAGTATGATTATAAAGCATTCATTATAAACAATGAAACTGATTTTCATTTTCTCCCTATGGAATTAGATTTCTTTAGCATATTCATCTTGGAAAACTTGAGTAAACATGTAATGATAAAATTATGTTATTATTTTATAGAGAGAGTAAAACCTTGGATTGCAATTAACTTATTCTGTGAGTGTTCCACAAGACAAGCAAATGTTTCTAATCAATTTTAACTTGATGAATGAGCGATGTCTTGCAATATGAGTAGTACGTAATGCCAAACATCACATGGTTGCAACTGAGCCAGTGGTTCTCTCACTCGCTCGCTCGCTGTAGAATTGTGGGTGCTTGCCTCCCGCATTCAGGTGCTTGGTCACAGGCTGCAGTGTTTGGCAGAAGCGAGTGATTTTTCAGAATGTTGGAAGGTGCCCACAATTGGCACTAGTATATTTTTTGTCACTTCAAAGTACCTATGGGAAATCCTTTGCTTTCCCATACACGAGTAAGCTTTGGAATGCTTTGCTTCATTATAGGTCAGGCTGCCTGCAGATATAGATCCTTTTCTCTGCTGCCTATTGCCAGTTACGTTAAATACAACATATGACAAGAGTTTATTAATACTATACTGTAGTCAACATCTGTGTAAGTGTATACAATGGCCCCCATGCAGAAAAAGGTTGAAAAAGAAAGGCAGTCAGAAAGAGATGGTTACAGTGGAAGTTAAGAAGGAAATCATCAAGAAGTATGAATGAGGTATGCAAGTGGCCAAAATTTCAACATTCAATAAATCTACATCAACCATTTGTACAATATTAAAGAAGAAAGAAGAAAGAAGGGGGCTAGATGAGGCAAATGGAGTCATGAGAATATCAAAGCAATAGCCACATGTTCTGGAAGATACAGAAAAGTTGCTTCTGGGAGTGCCTGGGTAGCTATCAGTTAAGCGACTCACTTTAGCTCATGTCATGATCTCACGGTTAGTGAGTTTGAGCCCCACATTGGGCTCTGTGTGGATAGTTCAGAGCCTGGATCCTGGTTTTGTGTCTCCCTCTCTCTCTGCCCCTCCCCCTACTCACACTCTGTCTCTCTCTCTCTCTCTGTCTCTCTGTCTCTCTGTCTCTCTTAAAAATAAATATTTTTAATAAGGGAAAAGCCCAAGACACACTTCCTATGGGGGGGGGGG
>NC_043706.1:73478057-73507322 GCF_006229205.1 Suricata suricatta | reverse complement strand
AAGAGCCTAAATGTCCGTCACCTGATGAGTAGATGAAGAAGATGTGGTATATATACACAGTGAGGTACTACATGGCAATGAGAAAGAATGAAATCTGGTCATTTGTAGGAAAGTGGATGGACCTTGAGGGTGTCATGCTAAGCGAAATAAGTCAGGCAGAGAAGGACAGATACCATATGTTTGCACTCATAGGTCTAACAGGAGAACAGGAGAAACCTAATGGAGGACCAGGGGGAGGGGAAGAGGGAAAGAGAGTTGGGGAGAGAGAGGGACACAAAACCTGAGAGACTACTGAATACTGAAAACAAACTGAGGGTTGAAGGGGAAGGGGGAGAGGGGAAAGGAGGTGGAGGTGATGGAGGAGGGCACTTGTGGGGAAGAGCACTGGGTGTTATATGGAAACCAATTTTACAATAAACTATTAAAAAAAAAAAGAATATAAGAGAGACTTAAGGATCACAGTCTTATCCAGAGGTGGTAGTGGCTAAGGGAGGACTTGTCCTGAAGCTGTGTTTGCATCTAGTCATATCGTATGTCACTCAGGTTGTACACTGTTTGGGGTGATAGAAGGATAGGGTTTGGTGCCACCAGAGCTGGGCCTGTGATAAGATATGTGAGGCATTTGTCTCGCCTTGACTGTACCAAAAAAAAAAAAAAAAACCAGTTATCAAGATAAATAATATTTTAAGGCAATATTTTTGAAAATAAAAATTAATGCCAAAAAATCCATGACAAACAAAATAACAAAAATTTCAATGAAGACTGGATTAGTGCTAAGCCACATTGGAGCCAGAAGCAGAAGGAAAACTCAGTGATACTGATCCTATATTTGTCTAAAGTTTTAGTATTTTGTTCATCATGAATTTTTGTCCTACTCATTAGAGACATAGACTCTACAACTAGATTAAAAAAAGGACTATTGGTTGAGTGGCTCTGCTTTTCACTAAGAAGAAACTATTTGAAATGATGGTTCTGAGTTTGGTTTTTTGAAGCCAAGCTCTGGTTCTGCCACTTACTGCTGAGTGGCTGAGGGACTTCAGGAAAGTTTCTCATCTTCTTGGTTCTTCAGTTTCTCCATGTAACTTGCAGATAATGTTAATAACTACCTCATGACATTATCAGGAGTATTAAATGTTTTTTTTTTGGCAGGGAAGGTGTCTGTTTTATAGAAATAATGTCATAAAGACATGGATACCCATGACAGGCTCACATCCAATAACTTGACCCCCTCTCCTGGCAGTTAGTTGCTTTTCACATACTTATTACTCTTCCTGAAATGCTTCTCCCTCAACCCTGCCTCAACCCTTAGTAACTCGTGTCTTCTTGGTGTCAGTTTTAATGTCACTTACACAGGGAAACTGTCTCTACTCCCCTAGATTATGTATGTAGGTATATAAAGATTTCCTTTATGTCCTTTGTTGCAGTTTGTAATACATTCATTTTTGGGATTACTTGTATGTCGCCTATTTTCTCTCCTGCACAATAAGCTCCATATGGGCAGGTTTTGTTGTTGTTATTGTTGTCGTTGGTCATTGTATCTTTGATGTCTACACAGTGCTAAGACAATGTAAGTGCTCATTAAATATTTGTTGAATACAGTGACATTTTTGTTGAATAATGAATGACAGCATTGATACTATGCTATATTCATTCACCAAAAGGTCTCTTGGTTTTCTAAATCCATAGGGATTCCTTTGGTAGTAAATGGTTTGGGTGTTTGGAAGCTGATTTCAGATTGGAATTGATAATCTACAATGTGTTTGATGATCAGGGCTTTCTTGCTGCAAATAAAACTCCAGGTTAGCAAGCTCAGTGGCACGGTATCAGGGTCTGTCATCTTAAGTGGGCTGTCCTTGTCCTACTGTGGTTCTTGAGGGACCACCTGGAAGACCACCAGTGGTGCCGATCTGTTGCCTGGAGTGGGAGCATTACACAGAGCAGGACACGTTGAACCCCTCATAGTTTTGTCATACACTGTTAGTAATAGGTAACAATGCCACCAAGATGTCATCAGGTCTAATGTGGCTGGCCGAATTAAATGCTAGAAATAATAATGGAAGAAACGTGAGCCTCTCTTTGCTGCAGCATGCCTTGTTGAGGAAATGAAGAACGTCGCATTCAAAACCTCATTTCCTCTCTTAACTACAAGGGATTTTAGCATCAAAGGACATCATACCCAGACTTTTCCCTTGTAAAAACTCAGCCTGTAAAGGAAACCAGCAGGGGGTGCTGCTACCCTTTCTAAGAATCCTTTGGCTCTAACTGTAAGATGGTGACATCTGGATTATGAACCAAAGATGATCAAGTCTGATATTTATGACACTCCAGTTACAAACCTGGAAAGAGAAGGGTTTATGATGGTATAATTTATATGCTTTCTTTAAAAGTCACATGAACCGAGTTTGTGTAAGCAATCTGTTTGCCATGTAAAAAAGTCCCCATTTCATCTGGGAAAATCACCTTATGAAAGAAAGGATAACCCAGCCTTTGGGAACATTGATTTAATGTGATCCAAATTCACATGTCAGTTTAAGGTCATCTGAGCTATAAGGGGTTGTAGGAACTTGGATGTGACTTCTCAGTGAATGTGGAAACCAGTAAGGGAGATTGAAAGATGATTTTGATAAATGAAGGGGGGCTTTTCATAGTTATTACACTAAATATCAAAATCTGATTGTAGCTTGAGTGAGGCCTTTGGAGAGAGCATACAATGAGCAGTAAGTTAAAGGGAAGTGAGTGGTCTTATCTGCAGAGGTGTAGCTGGTGTATCTAACTCTCTGGGATACAGCCTTGGTGTGAAGGGCCTGGGTTTTTAAAAATCTGTGGCACCTGAGAAGAGTTTGACCCTGGAAGGCTCTCCATTTCCAGGTGGTTTTGGGTTTCTCTCAGGCTCATGTCATTGTAGACTGGAGTGGACAGCCACAACAGTAACTGCAAACCTACTCTCTTCTGTTGCTGAAATTGAGGCAGATGATTAAACAGGATCCGCCTCTCACAGTGGGATGATGGCCCTTCCTCCATCTCCAAGGCGGTCTGTCTCCTGAGAGCTGGCCAGCTGTGGCGAAGGCCCCATTCTCCTAATGTGATCCTGGCTGCTTTGAAGGATGCTATGGACAACGGCCATATGTTTCTCTCAGGCCATTTGATGACCACTGGTGGGGTGGAGTGACACCTTAAAGCACTGATGGAAGAAAGAGAGGAAGGACAGTTCAGGGGCTGCTCTGAGGTGGAATGATACAAGTGGCAAGGAAAGCAGACATTCCTCTCAAGCTTGCTGCGGGTTCCTCATTCACATTTTTGGCCACAAATACTTTCTGGGAAACATTGCTGTTAGTACCTGTTTCTTTAGTCCTGGGGCTATTGCTAGCACTTCCAATTCTTTCATATTAACGAGGAAGACAAGTTTATTCCCCTGCTGTTTCAAGCCGCACAGTGGGAATTTTGGTAGTAGTCAGCCCTGTGAAGCTTGAGGCTTGATTGGGAGTTTGATTTGGGGAAGCTAAACAATTATCAATCCACGGTTAAAAGATGGGGGGCTGGCAAATATTTCATATGTGTCACATGTAGCCTCCCTAATAGAAGATCTATGAATCTTTTTCCCCTGTGAAGAGTGAAACACTCCAAGGCTCCTGAGTCTTTAGGAATTTGCCTCCCCTCATGCTGGCCTCTCAGAAGCTGGGGGCTGCCAGTGGCCATGCGGGGGATGGTGGGGGTCCCTGGCTGCCTGAGACCCACACCTGTGCCTTAGCCCCCACGGAGATTAGAACAAGACTGTCGGCTCAGGGGCCAGAGCTGGGTGACACCGCACACATAAGCGGGGGCAGATGTTGGAATGTTCAGAGACGAGGGGGCTGGTCTTATTTGCTGGGGTGGGATTGATTAATGGAGGTGGGGCCAATGCAAATTCAACAAGCCAAGGAGACTGCTGGCAGGAGAGCTGGTGTTTGAACACTTTTTGAAAAGACTTCGTGGAGGTCTTTAAAAACAGGGTAAGTCCCCATGTGTCTGGAGGTTTAGTGGGAGGTCTTCCCATAAGCTTGGGTGTGGATTCGATGAACCCTCAAAGTCTTTTTAACATTCTGATTCTGTGGTCAAGATTAGACAGACACATGTGGTCACAAAAGAAACAAAATAGAAATCCAATGGAAAGTTTTATGTTCTATATCTTTAGTCCCTGCCTATTTCCAAATGGAAGATACTCTCTTGTATGCTGCAAGACTGATCCTGTCCTGTCTCTGTTTCAAAAGCTCAATTGAATTGATTCTCTTCATCTTGACCTTAGCATTCTGCTTTAATGTAGAAACACTTATTCCAAATCCTTTTTTAAAAATTCAAAGCAAAGGGTCTGAGAAAATGTACTATTCTAGGATATGACAGATGTACCTATTTGAAATCATTCATTTAAACCTCTCATTCCCTATTCCATCAACATAATTTGTTTTTTCTGTTAACATTTACAATTTGTCCTAAAAGAAATAACAACCATCCAAAACAAACCAAAAATCCAACAAGTGTCTTACAGAAACTGTCTTTTTCTTTGTTGGTTCTTTTTGCTTGAAACAAGAGGATCTTGTGGTGTGATAAAATATGTTTTGACTACCCAAGGAGGGCCTCCTTTTGAAGGTTTATGCACTGTAGTCTCTCCCAAGATTTGAATTTACTCAGAGAAGAAAGGTGAACTGCATTTGTTCCAAGTCAAATATACATCTGTATTATTCACCATCACACCCCTATTCCATTATAAACAAATACTGACCTTGTTCTTCTGATGTGAAGCCAGAGGGGGTGTGAAATATAGCAAAGAGAACAGTCTGATGCAGGAATATGAACGTTCCAAGCAACAGAAACACAATATTTAAAAGGAGTAGGGAAGGTCCCAAGTTAGTCTTTCTAATTCCTATTCTGCTGTTGACCTTGGGGGAAAGAAATGCAATAGCTATCAGTCACTTTGGGAAAATTGCCTGTTATTTCAGATTGCCAGTGGATTTTTTTCCCCTTAGTATCTATTTCTTGGAAGTCCTTCTGTTTCTTTCTTTTGGCCTTAAGAACTTCTTTTGAGAATTTTTTTTTTGGGTGAACTTTTGGCCTAAATACTAGAAACCAGTTTCCATTTGGATGCTGAGCAAATCCCCTCCTTTTTGTGGGGCTGGGAGCTACTCCTCTATTTGTGACTTGTTTTAGCATGACATCCTAGGAACGGCCCTTGAATGTGGAGGTTCATGGCAAACATTATATTAGAAGAAAGAAAGAGAACACAAGTTGGGAGAAGAAGCCAAAAGGGTCAGATTTTGACACTGAATGGAAACCACATTCAGTGTTCAGTGCTTTCTCTTCTAAAGTAAGGATAAGCATAGGATTAAATGATATAATACAATTATTTCTGCTATAGTGTAATATATGTCTTCCTAAGAATCAAGGCATTATAGAATTTCATGCAATAAAAATGATGGGGCTTATGGGAAAAATAGAATTGGGTAGAACATTCAACACCTGTATAGTCTAGTAAGGAATACCTTTCCAAAAACCCAGTAAAACTTTTAAACATCTTAAATCCCTAATAAATGTAAAAAAACCCTATAGTATACATAGCACTTCACCTTACAGAAAGCATGAGGTTTGCTTAGTGGCATCATACAGTGAAATAGGGTGAGTTCTGGAGGAAGAGAGGTAAGGAAGGAAACAAGACAGAATATTGTGACACCAAAAGTGTGGTGCTTTGTCCCATTTTCCTTCTGCATGACCTTAAAACAGAAATCCAATCTTTGTTGTTTTGCCATGTCCTCCTTTCTTATTAAGCAGTCAGTATGGCTATTCAGTGGGATGGGAAGTCGTGATGTGCTGGCCACTCTGCTTGGTGTTGGAGGTGTTCCCATCGATCCTTGCAGGTGGCTGTCAGCACAATTCCAGCAGGCGACAGTTCTGATGTTTTCAGCTCTGGTGGACAGTGACCTGATGTCATCAGCAGTTCTGCATCAGCGGCCCAGCACCATTGCTTGCAGCCTCTTCAAGCATGTTCAGGAGACGCTACAGCCGCCACAGTTCTTCCTGCTAAACAACTTTCTCTGAAGTTTGCTGCATCGTCACTGACGGTGCACAAGGCCAGTTTCCTCAGCCTCTTGCTTTTGTGATATCACAAGTTCTCGTTTCATTTTATGCTTTATCATTTTAAGCTTCTCCTCAAGATCTGGGGCTTTCCCCTTTCATTTGCTACTTGGGTTCATTTACTCAGGATGCTTATTCATGTTGGGTGGTTGCAGTAAATACTTTTAGCAAGAAAATTATGTAAATTTGGGAAGAACTATAGACACACATCGGGCAAAGCATGTAGGTCAGGTGGGGAAACAGAGAGATGAGGGACATACGCTTGTGTTTTCCCCATGGTCACTGCATGCAACTGTTTGACGTTTTTGAATTTACTTGGTGTTGCTAGGTGATATAAAGAGTAGTTATCTTGTGACAAATTAGATAGCTACCACCATTTTGTGTCTGGGGGACTGTATCACTTATTTTTCCATCTTGTTTTTTTAAAATTATTTTTAATCTTTAATTTTGAGAGAGAGAGAATGCAAGTGGGGAAGGAACAGAGAGAGAGGGAGACACAGAATCTGAAGCAGGCTCCAGGCTCTGAGTTGTCAGCACAGCTGACTCACAGTTTGTGAGTTCAAGACCTGAGCCGAAGTCGGACGCTTAACTGACTGAGCCACCCAGGCGCCCTGGTATTTATCCATCTTGTATGAATAAATAGGTACATAACAAACAAGTTCTGCAACTGAAAAGAGTGTGCATGAAAAATGCTTACAGCCATACCAGACATAATACAGCAAGCACTGAAGAATTGCCAGCTGATGATATGTAAATGAACAACATTTAAAAATTACTAGCTCAGGCACTTTCAGTAGTATGGTTGAGATGTGTGCATAGTAAGATTTTCTGTTGTGTAATTAGTAAAGACAATTGGATGAACCCCTGTGGAATAAAGTATGAAGTGGTATATGCTCACCCTGGCTCCAAGCCTTAGTTTTGCCACATACTAGTAGTATGACTGCAAAAATAACACTACTCCACATCTTTGACTTTCTATTCTCACATCTGAAAGCTGGAGCTCTTAAGACCTGCCTTCCCTTTGTACCTGCTGCAGGAATTTCTACCTGTGAATTCTAAATGGGAGAGTGAATGAGAAGGCTTGCTGAAAGGGGTGAAGTACTGTGAAAATATGCAGTCTTTATTCAGTCACTGATCTAAGTTATCGCAATTCAGGAAGGTAAAAATTGTTGGTGGGTATAAAAAGGGCATTTTCCAACTCATAGGAGCATCCTTTTTCCTTTCTCATTCCCGCCTCATGGGATAGCTGGCCACATGCCTTCCATAATTTGATAGATGTTGCAGAATTTCTGCGTGTATTCATGTATTCCTTTTTGCTTGCATCAGGACTGTGAGGGGGAAGTCTCTACCTAGGGCCTGTTTCAAGCTAAATCAGGGTAAACATGTAAGCATGGAGGAACACTAAAAGCTGTGCCCCTCATCCCCAAATCTCTTCCCAACGAAGCTTTGAAGTATGCCTGAAATTCTTCCACAAGGTTTGTTTTGTTTTGTTTTTTTAATTTGGGCCATAACACAGGCATGGTGCCAACATGGTCATAGAGGCAATGCAATGTCCACATTGTCCACATTGTCATGTGGAACACTCACACTGGAGGAAGTAAGAAATTCAGCTATCCCAAGGCCATGGTGGTGTGAGGAAGCCCCAGCCTCAGAGAGGGGCCATGCAAGGTGCTCTGATTGACAGTCCCCGCTGAGTTCTGCTGGAGTCAGTGTAGCCCCAGTGCTAGACATGTGAGGGAGGGTGCTTCCAGATGGTTCCTATCCTCAGCTATTGAGTCACCTTCAGTGTTTGAGTCTTTTTAAGTGAGACCAAAAGATAAACATCCCTGCTGTACCCTCTTTGATATCCTGTCATAAACAAATGGTTACTTCACACCACTGATTTGGGGGGTGGTTTGTTACTGAATAATATTAACCAGAACAGTGGACATCCACAAATGTCCACCTCAGGAAAGTTCAGCCCCATCGTCTAAACATGTTCACCTCACTCCACAGATCAGACAGATTTAACGTTGCGTATAAATAAAAATAAATAAGGCATCTTTATAGTTATGAATATAACCTAAGATATGAATATAAAATGTTAAATTGAATCATGTTTTAAAGAACTAGTGTGTTTGCTCCTAAACATACATGTAGGTCAAACTCTGGGTTAGCTATATAAAAATAAGGATTCCAGAGCCCAACCTTAGACCATGCTCAGTCAGCCCCTCCAGGTGTGGGAATCAGCATGCCAGTGTTCAGAATCTCTCCAGGCTACTCCGAGGCACACCCCTGGCTGAGAAACATTGGTTTAGACATTCTACATGAGCCATTAATATCAACATGTATTGGTGTCAGACTGATAAATTATTGATGAAAATATAAAATGTGAAAATGTGTGAATCTTAAGGGTTGATTAAAAGTTGAAGTTGGCCTTGTACTGAACTCTTTCAAAGCATATTTCAGGTATGTTAACAAATTGCCAATTCTGCATGACTAGTTGAGGTAGGAAGGCCAAAGTGTGGCATAATTCAAATATGTTTATTTTTCCAATGCACTCATTCTTCCTAATGAATTAAATTAATTTAAATTGCTGTGTGTTGAAGGGTTATGGACCCACAAATACCATTATGAATGAATTAGGAACCCCCAAAAGATTTTGAAAATGGCATGTTTTGAAATTAAATTGACACAAAACATTAATGTACCATTTGGAATCCTCCTGAAGTCATTGGCTCACCCAAACACAGTATTACTACTTGGAGTTCCCTCTAAGATCTCTCATAGCTCCATCTTGAGTGTTTTCTCTCCATTTGGCAAATGTGGCTGGTCACATGGAGGTCATTCACAACCACACGTGGTCCTCGTTAGCACTTCATTGCTCCACATCACGAAGTCTAATACCTGGGTGATTAATTGGATGCTATCAGCAGTAGACTTACTGAGAAGGCAGTACCACTAAATGAATGCTGAAGGTGCCTTGGTGTAGCATAATGGCTCTGTTTAGGATACTTCTATTTTACGATGACTAGGGTTGAATGTGTGGATTTTTCCCCAGAGTAGTAGGTGCCTGTTTAATGATTCCCTCCACTTAATATAATTGGAAAACACCTTCTCCATTTAGAAATTCATATTTTGAGGATTTCTTAGAGCCCACAGCAAAGAAAGGTAGATGTTGACTTAAGTTCTTTGAATAGTGAGCAGGGAGCTGAAAAGAAGTAGTGTGAACTCCCACTTTTTGCCAACTTTACCAATGATTTGACAGTTGGTATAGATTATGAGAAGTAAAGAGTTTGGAATTTGGGAAATTCTAAGAACTTTATGGAGAGAGACTATGTTGTTTAAAAATATTTTGGATATAAAAAAGAAATCTGATTTTCCAGTTCATGGAGTGCAAAGTGCTTACATTGCAGTGTCCTAGAGAAGCTCAGGACACATGTAACTACAATTAATGAGTAGTAATGGATTACATTTGAGTAGGCACATACGGCTTACCAGCAAAACAAAAGGCAGTATCATTTGGATATGTGCAAAGCAGTAGCTGGCCAGTTTGAGGACATAATAAACATAAGCTACGGCATTAGGGAATATAGGTGGATTCCATCTCAGCTGTGTGTGTGAAGGAATGTTCTAGATCTTTGAGGGTGTATGTACTGTTGGCTCCAGGGGAAGATGAGCTGTGCCTGGGGTGGGCCCGAGACTTGCAGGGTTAGCTCTTGAGATGCACATGCTGTGAAAACAAATCTTGCATTCCCAGGGGGGTAGTATCAATATCCAGGAGACAAATCTGGTCTTTGGGGACAAAATATCATACTCCCTCTTTTTTAATATGTGAAGCACTGATATACATGGTACAAAAACAGATATACAGTATATCTGTGACATTACATTTTTATTGGGGAGGGTGGCTGGCTTTAAAAGTGCTCATTGTGGGGGGGGGCAATAATGAAAACAAGTTTAGTCTAAATAAAGAGGAAAAGTTATCCCTAACACAAAAGTCCAAACAAGTCAAAGCATTTCCATTGTCTGGAATGTTCTTTCCAAGTTCATGCCTGGAAAGACATAAGCCCATGGGAGGGAACATTATCAGATTCTCATGAACAGTTCTGCTATTTCCCTCCTGACATCCCCAGAGATGTTCCATGTTTTATTTGCACCAGTGATTTACTTAGAATGTGGCCTTCCTTTAGGGCCCTTTGTTAGAAAATGTGTGTACTAGGCTTTTCCTATTGCTTCCTAGGAGATTGCTAGAAATAATGACAGTGCATCTTAATCTTGGGGTGAATGGGTGAGTACAACTCAGAACAATGCCCCCAAGCCTCACTAGTTCCACTAGTTCTAGTGTACTGCAGTCAAGGACAGCTGGGATGTTTGTGCCGGCTCATGAGGGGCACAGTTCCTCCCACAAACCCTTCTAGTAGGCCCTAGGTGAGTTCCTCTTGATGTTCCTGGGACTCAGGGGTGCGCGCACGCTCTCTCTCTCTCTCTATGTATGTATGTATACATACATATTCCCCTATTCCCCTCTGGAGTCTCTGTTGGTGTCCACTACTCACAGGGCAGTTAAGGGAGGGACCTCGCCCCCGGCCTGTTGCTGGTGTCATCCGCCACAAAGGGTCACTGGACTCCCCACCTCTTCACTGTAGCCCAACCCCAGAGCTGTCTTGGAGAAAGGAAGACCTCCTCAGCTGAGGGGTCTGATGGAGCCTCTAAGTTGGTCTGGAGTCTATGCTATAACTTTCCCTTCATGTCCCTTGTCATCTCTATTCCTCTTCGAAGTTCTTTTTTTAATATTTATTTATTTATTTGGAGAGCATGTGCACACACATGGTGCACATGAATGGGGGAGGGGCAGAATCAAAGGGAGAAAGAGAAGTCCAAGCAATCCCACTCTGTGCTGTCAGTGCAGAACCTGACACAGCCTCAATCCCATGAACCTCGAGATCATGACCTGAGCCAAAATCAAGTCGGTCACTTAATCAACTGAGCCACCTAGGTACCTCTCTTCTAAATCTTAACAAGATGATTTTCTTCCCACAGGATCACTATGTCCCCATGTGTGTTAGGATGCTCAGGCTATTGTAACACAAATCCATAGTTGAGTGGCTTATAAACAACAGAAACTTAGTTCTCACGGTTCTAGGGGCTGGAAGTCCGATATCAGAGTAGCAGTATGGTTGGAGGAGAGCTCTCTTCCCAGTTGCAGACTTCTTTCTGTATCCTCACCTGGCATCTGTTTTATATGAGCACTAAGGCCATTCATGAGGGCTCCATGCTCGTGACCTTGCCTAACATAACTCACTTTCTAACACCATCTCATATGATTAGGATTCCCGCTTGCGAATCTGGGGAGAAGACAAAATTCTGACCACAGAACCATGTAAATGAGCTCACTTATTAGAGTAGGAGAGCGAATACTCCTAACCCCACATCCAGCCCTATTAGTGGAGACTCCATCAGATCACCTAGCTACAACTGCATGCTAATAATGATCAGTGGGGACAATGTGTACCTTAGTAGGGGTTCCTGAACACTGAATTGTCCTTTACTTCAAGGGAACTCACAAATGAGTTAACATACCCTCAAATTCCCAGAATTTTCATGGGTTGCTTTTTACCAGGGAAGTGATGATAAGTACCCCTGCTTATTTAGAAACTGTAAACACCCAGAAGAAAGAAATGGGAAAATAAATTTCTAGGAACTTATAGCAGAGTATGAGACATATTTTTAAAGAGTGGTAGGGCACAGCCTGGGTGGCAGACAGGCACTCTGGAGCTGGGAAGGGGCTAGCTAGGGAAATGAGCAGGACCTCACAAGACCAGGAGAACTAACATGGCGGACATACAGTGAGGCCCACCATGCCTCCTTGGACACAAGCCTCACTTTCTTTTGGCATCATTGGTTTACAACTCTATGACAAAGTCCATCAGAAGCTTTTCTTCAGGAATCAAAACCTTCAATTTCATAATGAAAATCAAAGTACAAGTTGGGTTATTATTACAGCATTCCTTTTTTTTCCATACCAGATTTGCTTTACTATATTTCTGTGGAAATATAGGGTTATTTATACTTTGACTTCCTCCCTTTTTTAACTGTGACGTTAACCCATATGCCCAGGATCTAGAGACAACTATGATGACCCTAAAGGGAATCAGAAGATAGATGCTGAAAATAGAATAAATACAGTTTGCTTATTTCTGAGAATATTATATCTGTGTATTTCTCTATGTATTTCTACCTCTCTCTCTGTCTCTGTCTCTGAGAATCTTTATCTCCATCTCAGTCTCTCCGTCTCTGTGTTAATCACACACAGACTAGGCATTCACCAGTCAGAATGGATGCCTCTCTAGGTACCAGGAGCTAACCTTTTATTTACTAGATTATTGATGGCTGGAGAGGGAGGGGGGCACTCAGGTAGTTGAGAAATACTCTAGCCTTTAACCAGATGGGACAGGCATCTTGATGGATATTTGCTTTTCTTTATTTAGATTTTTCTTTAATTATCTTTACCTTTAATGACCTTTTCATTTGTTTATTATGATTTTGTAAGGGGCTGGTGTAGGAGATTAAAATGATGAAATGTTTTATTTTTCTTTATACTAGACATATGGGCAAATATGGAAACTTAGGGAGACCTGGGTTGGTGAATATGGCCAGGGCCAAGGAACCCATTGTAGGCCAAATGGTTTTTGCTATTGGAGGCCTCCTGATTTTTGAAAACTGTTTGCAAGAGTGATTTATTTGCAAAGAGGTACTGCAGGGAAAGGTGGTTTGTTGTGGGTTTTTTTTTTTTTTTTGTATCTCTGCTGTTGAGGGCCACCCAGTTCAACAGTGTAAAAGTTCCTAGGATCAAGTATGATTCCAGACTCACTGTTTAGTTATTCAAAGACTCATTGGTCTTCTTAAGAGGGTGAATGGAATTTAAAAAAATGGGTAAGGCCTTTTTATGCTCCATTTAGTTCAAACAGTCCAAAAGTGCCAAGAAAATGTTCTCAAGTTCATGTCTTACATGGTAGACAGCTTTGAGCTTGCTGGACTGTAATGTTTATCATTTCACTATTTTTATGTTACTGCTCCTAGTACCTTCATTTTTCCAGAGTACTAACACATAGCTACTTTTCATTGCTAAACTTTAATTAAATCTGAGAGATTGAAAAATATAATGATACTTCTTTTCTCAGAATTGCACTGTAAGTCTTTTATCTTACAATTCTTGGAGTCATATATAGGTTTATGGTTTGAAGTAGAACAGAAGTATTATTCATGGTTCAATTAAGGTAAGAAACTCTATTCCTTTTCTTACTGAAAGTGCTGCAGTATACAGCTGGATCCCACCTGTGAATACCGGGAAGAGTGGTTCTAGTAATAACATTTCCTTTTGTGGGCCACCCACCCTCCAGCATCAGTTCCAATCCATATTCATTATTTTTTCCCCAAATCATCACTTCTGTCCAGAGTTAGCTTTCCCCGTTTAAATTCACCCTAGCGAGTGCCTCATACTTGCAATCCCTTTTGCAAGTTTGTACCATACCACATTGTGATTATAGATTATTTGCTCATTTGATTTTGTCCTTAAATGAACCATCCTATAGCACTTCATTCATTCATTAATTCAGCAAATATTTCTTGAGAGTCTAGTATGTGTACCATGTCTCTTATATCACAAGGACAACATAATTATTGGCTGAATGAATGAAAGAATGAACACCAGTAAGTCCACTGGTGCTGATTATCCAACAATAAGGAAACGAGATAAACTTTTTAACCTCTTGGAGCAAATAACTTGGCCGAGAAAGAAGGTAGATATTAAAAATTACATATAATTACATACTTAACATTTTATATTATATAATTATATAACTAATAATTTAGCTGTCACTTTACAAGCTATTAAGGAAAAGCATACTATGCTAAGTATGTTTAATAGAAGGACCTAACCTAGTCTGGGAGTGAGGTAAGCTCTCCCTGAGGAAATGGCATTTTATTTATTTATTTAATTTTTTAAATAATTTGTTTATTTATTTTGGGAGATAGAGAAAGAGAGAGAAGGAGAGAGAGAGGAAGAGAGAAGGGGAGAGATAGAGTAAGAGAGAGAGACAGATAGAGAGAAAGAGAAAGTGAAGAGAGAATTCCAAGCAGGCTCCATACTAGCAGTGCAGAGCCTGACGTGAGGCTTGAACTTCAGAACCATGAGGTGGTGACCCGAGCCGAAGTCAAGACTCAGATGCTTAACTGGCTGAGCCACCCAGGAGTTCCTTAATTTTTATTTTTTGAGAGAGAGTGTGCATGGACACAGATGAGTGAGTTGGGAAGGGGCAGAGGGAGATGAAGAGGGAGAGAGAGAATCCCAAGCAGGCTTGTCACTGAGTACAAAGCCTGACTTGAGTCTCAATCTCACAACTATGAGATTATGATCTGAGTCAAGATGAAGAATCAACACTTAACTGACTAAGCCATCAAGGTGCCCTGGAAGTGACATTTTAAAATAACTCCTGAAGGATAAGTAGACATTATGCTGATAGAATTATAGTGAATACTTACAGCTCTCCAAATATTATGGCATCTTTGTATTTCTTGAGTCAGACATAGTGCCTATGCCATGTAGGTATTCAATACATGAGAATAAGTAAATCTCCATAGTGAATATTAAACTTGTACTGGGTGTGTTAGAAAAGGGGTGGATGGATGCTAAAGATGTGGTGTGGGCAGAAGGAATTTCCAGCATCATCTTCCTCAGCCATCACAGGCTCTCTCCCCAGTGCCCTTCCTCACTGTTCCTCCACTTTCTCTCTGCACAGATCCTTAGCTGCTTCTTTTCAGACAAATTGTGTCCATTGGTATGGAATTCCTCAGCTTCCTACTACCACTCTATGAACTTCCTTTCTTTGCTCTCTCCCTTGCCAGCCTTATTACCAACCTCAGAGGCATCTCTTCCTTTCCCCAAACTGATTTCTCCACCTATGCTCTTGATCAGATCCTCTTAGATCTGTCTTTCAGGAATGTGCTCAAATTGTTGAATCTAAAGGAATTTTTGTCATTTCCCATTTTTGTCTATGTCTTTGGTAGAATTTGATGCTTTTGAGAATCTTCATCCTTGAAGTGTTCTCCAGCTCCAGGACGCTTTTCATTATACCATAGCCCCTTGGTCTCCCACCAACTGGAGAATATTCTGCTTTTTTCAGACTTTTATACTGGCCTCTCCTCCTCTATTTGCTCCTAACATGGTGGAGGAACACAAGCCTCTGTTCTCTGCCTTATTCTCTTTCTCTACACACTCTTTCTTTTTTTTTAATTTTTAAAAAAATTTAAAAAATGTTTTATTTATTTTTGAGAGAGAGAGAGAGAGAGAGAGAGAGAGAGAGAGAGAGAGGGAGAAAGAGAGACAGTGTGAGCAGGGGAGGGTCAGAGAGAGAGGAAGACACAGAATCTGAAGACAGGCTCCAGACTCTGAGCTAGCTGTCAGCACAGAGCCTGATGTGGGGCTCAAACCCACAAACCACAAGATCATGACCTGAGCTGAAGCCGGACGCTCATCTGACTGAGCCACCCAGGCTCAGCCACCTACTTCTCTTACTGAGTCTGCCACCTGTATGCATATGTATCCAAATCCATAATTCCAGTTCAGTCTTCATGCCCAATCTCTAAAACCATTTCTCCAACTGCCTTCTGGATGTCCCCTCTGGTATTTTGTACAATTGCTTCATATTCTGTCTTGAAAAATTGAGCTCATTCTTTTCTCCACAAGCTGAATTGCTCTTCCCATTGTAGTTCTTGCCTTGGTAGATTACACTGTCTTATACCCTGTCATTCCAATTGAAAAGCTGACAGTCAACTTTGACTCTGCCTTTTCCTTTTTCCCTAATTCTTAATTGGTGATTAAGTTGTATGCATTCTCTCCTTTATGTTCCTCCTGTCTCTTCTGCCACTAATTTATTTCAGGCTTTTCGCTTTTTCACCTGGATCATTGCAACAGCCTTCTATCTGGGATGCTTCCTTTCAGTCTCTGAAATTTCCAGCCCATCCTTCATGCTACTGCTAGAGTGAGTTTTCCAATACAAATTGGACCGTGTCTCTTTCACTTTAAGCCCTTTAGTGGTTCTTCATTGCTAACAATAAACTCCAAACTCTTCAGGTATTTTTAAAGGTCTTTCATATCTAGATCTTATGCCTGCTCTGGTCTTACTTTTTCTATACCTTACCATATGCTGTAGTTCTTCATCCTATTTCATAACTCCATGCTCTGCACTTATGTTTTACTCTGTTTAGAAAACTGTTTTCGGGGTGCTTCGGTGGCTCAGTTGGTTAAGTGTTCAACTTCAGCTCAGGTCATGATCTCATAGTTTGTGGGGTCGAGCCCTGCATTGGGCTCTGTGCTGACAGCTCAGAGCCTGGAGCCTGCTTCAGATTCTGTGTCTCCCTCTCTCTCTGCCCCTTCCCTGCATTCTCTCTCTCTCTCTCTCAAAATAAATAAACATTAAAAGAAATGAAAAAAAGTTTTTTAAAAAGAAAGCTGTTTTCTCCTTTGATTGCCATGTAAAGATTTAGGCGTTTCTTAAAGTATAGTGCATGGACCAAATGTTTCTCAGGTTTAAAGCATATGCATGTCTGTATGTGTATGAGTGGTATAACTCATTTGTATAGACCCAGCACACAAACACAACTAATTTAAGAGTGGGAGGGGAGTTGTACATCTGATAATACTTTTTTGGAGCCATTGTTTATACATATATCATCCTTTTTAGATGATCAGCAATAGCAACACAAAGGTTCTAATACATTGGTTAGGAATTCTTTCACATAGAAGACTTTCAGTAAAACCCTGCTGGTTGGCCAACTATCTGACATCAAATGTAGCAGCTGAAAGAATTTCCTAGCTTTATGAGTCAAAAGGGGTGGGTTGGGGGCAGGGCACAAAGCTGCAAAACAAGCCCAGAGAAAGAGTAAAAGAAAAATAGGAGACTTTGGGTCTATTGTTGGTTTGTTCATTCAATGTCTTGGGATATTGATAGAGTCAAGTGACATCTGGCCATCATGTGGCAAGTACCTACATTAACAAGGTACTGGGTAGAATTTGGGTCTTCCTGACTATTCTGGGTTCTCTCATATTTTGGCAAAGTGAATCCACAAGTCAAAGGGCAGTCTGTTGGCCATCTCTCCATTTCTCATTGTGAAAATGAAAGAAAAGGGGGCAAAAAAATGAAAACAGATAAATCTCCAAGTGTGAAGATGCACAGCCTTCTGAGAACAAGTCTAAGTGACTTTGAGAATTGCCTGCTGAATCCCAGTAAAGCCCCAGAAGTATGCTTAGTGTTTCTTTCTAACTGGCAGAATAAAAGGCAGTTGGCATAAAAGAGAAAGCCAATGTTAATAAATAGGCTAAAATAATAAATAAGATAGAAAGTTTGATTCTTTTAAATGTGCTGTTCAGTTTGCTAATAAAACCACTTATTTACTTTAGCAAAGCCATAGGTTTAGCCAGAGTTCAGTTTTATAGGTTTAATATATAATTTCAGCATCACTTATTATAATCTTGCTCTTAAAATTTTTGACTTTCAGAATCTTGAGAAGGAATAATGTAGGAAAAATATTGGACATACAAAGGGTGGAGGAAAATTTTTCTTTCTTTTTTTAAAAGTGTTTTTATTTATTTTTGAGAGAGAGTGAGTGAGCAAGGGAGCAGCAGACAGGGAGGGAACAGAGGATCTGAAGCAGTGAGCCCAACACAGAGCTCAAACTCAGGAACTGTGATATCATGACCTAAGCTGAAGTCAGATGGTCAACCAACTGAGCCACCCAGGTGCCCAAGGCAAAATTTTCAATAGCAATTTTATAGTAACCATAGGTTTCCACTCATAGGTCTAACAGGAGAAACCTAACAGAGGACCATAGGGAGAGGAAGGGGGAAAGAGAGCTGGGGAGAGAGAGGGACGCAAAACCTGAGAGACTATTGAATACTGAAAAGGAACCAAGGCTGAAGGGGGAGAAGGAGGGGGAAGGTGGTGATGGTCATGGAGGGGGGGCACTTGTGGGGAGAAGCACTGGGTGTTATATGGAAACCAATTTGACAACAAAATATTATAGACAGAGTAATTTTTTAAAAAAATAATTTGGAAGAAGATTTCAATTTTGTTTTCAAATTAATTTTAGTCTGAGAGAGTTTCAGGAGTAACAAACCTATTTGTTTGGTCCTGAAAAACTTTATACTCCAGCTAGACATTCAAAGTTCCTAATCTTGTTAGGTTTCCTCTCTTGGATAGGAAAAACAAAACAGTAAACAAAGACCTAGGGGTCTTGGTACGGCTGCTCTGGAGAACAATTTTACATTAGTGTGACTTTGAAGTGGAGCTCCCGTTGATCCTATTATATCTCTTCTAGAGGAGATTAGCTGCCACCAATGCTGAGGTTTTAAGAGTTAGGTAGCCTAAATGCCAGTCATTATAGAAAATCTTCTCTTACCATCCAGGCTCCTTCCAGGCCCCGCAATACTTGGATCATTTCCATCATGGACTCGCATGCCTTGTTGTAGGGGTTTCTTGGAGGGTTTTTTTTTTTTTTAATCCATAGGATGGAGAATCTTGCACATCTAAGGAATCTTCAAGCTCAGCTGGACCATTTAGCTTCTCTCTCAGGAACCCATTTATAGGTCCAGAAAAGCTATTTCCTCATCTCAGACCTAAAACAATTTAGGGCTTCAAACACCTTTGTGGCATGAAACCACATTAATTTGATGTTATGGTTTTTAATCTCCCTGCCTCTGGGGTGGTTCATGTTCAGTTTGAGAGGTATATGTTAGCACCCGAAGAGGCCTCCTCGCAAGACTTGTGGGCTGACATTCTGGGTTGTGACTGTATTTCCCACAGATTCATTAGACACGATGTGTATACCACAAGGCCGATTGGCTTGTTTATTGTGAGAATTGTCCCCAATGGGGGCTGGAAACCTGAAAGTTGGCAAATACTTTTTCTCCTTAAGGTTGTGCTTGGTAGGTACTGAACAAGAGCCATGAAAATCAGGATCTTGCAGAATTTTAGTATCTTATTAGTATCAATGGAGGGTTTCTCTTTAGCCCTCAGATTTATTATTTTTTATAATTTAGTTATTTTCTTCCTTGACAAAACAGTAAACTTTGACAAATTCTTACTCCTTAGTGACAGATTTAGTTCACATATGCTTTCTTCAGGTATATTTAGGCCACTGATAAGAACTAACGATTTTGTTTACATTTCATCAAGACTAAATTATTTTTTTCCAGCTTCCTGCCTTCTGTTTTTGATGTGGAAGTTATAAGCCTTCTGCAGATATCCAATGTCATTTCCCACATGCTGCTTTGAATCAATTTAACCCTTAAGGTTCAGGGATTCTTAACTCCCTAGGAACTAACTACAGCATATGTTTGCAATATTTAATTAAAGTGAATTATAACATATTTTGTTTTGAGAATTTTACAACAGAATTGGAAATAATAAGATACTAAAAATAGATCAGAAAATTTCTACCTTAGAATAATTACAAAATTATTGACAATTTTTTTTCATTTGGGAAACTCAGAAGGGATGTTGAAACTTGTTAAAAGATAAAATGGAAAAGAATAACACATTTATAATAGCAAAATAAACCAAAAGAAAGTGCCAAAACATGGATAGAGAAAACTATAAAACATCCCCCAAAACACAAAAGTGGACTTGATCAAATGGAAATGCGTACGAAGTTCTTGGGTAGAAAGACTCAGCACCATAAAGATGTCAGTCCTAAGTTAACCTATACATGTAATGCAGTTCCAATAAAAATATGGCATTCTAGAAAGCAGAACAAAGATGCAAGAATATCCAGGAAACCTCTTAAAAGAGCAATGAGCAGGGTGAATTCTATCAGAATATTAAAACATATTACAGAGCTTCTATAATTAAAATAGTGTAGTGTTGATTCATAAGCCAAATTGCAAATGGATATAGAGGTTATTATACAGACAGCATCAGAGTTAGTGGGGAAAAGATAGAATTTTATTTATTTTGTTAATCTGAATTGTCTTGAGAACTCTCGTGTAAACTTTCATAAGATTTACTTTGTCATTTCCTTTCTATCTCTGTTCCCTCTACACACACACACACACACACACACAATTTATATATATATGTATATATATATATACACACACATATATGTTATATATGCCTATGTATATATAGATATAAATATTTAAAAAGAGTTGCACAATCATGTCCTTGTACCTGATAATATTTTAGTGCATATTTTCTAATAAAAATATTCTTTTATGTATCCACAGTATAGTTATCAAATTTAGAAAATTTAACATTAACACTTTAATATACAATCCAGATTTTAGTTCTTTCATAGTATCCTTCACAGCAATTTTTTCCCTAGTATGATATGCTATCTAGAATCACATACTGCTTTTAGTTGTCATATCTCTTTAGTTGTCTTTCTTTGGTCTTTCCTGTTGCTATAGTTTGGAGAATATAGATCAGTATTTTTAGAGAATATTTCTTGGGTTTCTGTGATGTTTCCTCTTGATAGATTCAGATTATAGGGTTTCTTTTTTGGCTGAAATAGAAGATAGAGTTTTCAATGAGTAGTTTTAGGATAATAGCATAACCATGTGGAAAAAGATACTATTTACCAGGATAAATTCTAACTGTTTTAGAAATGTATTATAAAAAAATGAAACCAGTTTAAAACATAGAAGAGTTTCTTTATAAGATGAAAATTATTTCCTATAATTCAAAATCCATGAACAGTATGAGTTGATAAATATAGAAGAAAAAAAATTTTTATGCCCTCCCTCCAAATAACATTCATAAATATAGTAAAATGGCAAGCAGGCAAGATACTTGCAACTTCTCTCACAGAAAAAGGATTAATAGCCTATTATTTAAAGAGCAAAAATCCTACATAAAAATAAATAAGAGAGATTGACAACTAATAGCAAAAAAAATTCAAATGGTTTTTAGAAATGTGAAAAGATTCTCTTGTTTTTAATAAGAGAGATATACATTAAAACTACACTGAAATAGAATTTATCAGCTGTCACAAAAGTTTTACATTCAATACTATTAGTTTATGGAGGAATAGGTACTCTTGGGCATTACTTGTGGGAATGCAAACTACCAGGATTTTGACAATATCCAGCAAAGTTACATATGCATTTATCCTTTGGTCATGAAGCTCCACTTTTAGGAATGTGTCCCAAGGACACAATCTATCCCCAAAGTTATGCCTCTAAGTTATGTCCAAGACAGCTTATCGAAATAGTATTTGCAAGAGCAAAAGGCTGGAAACAGCACATGTGTCCACAATAGAGGACTGGTTGAATAAATTATGGGATAGTGACCTATTGGAGTGATTTGTGGCTATAAAAATAAATGAGGGCCACTATGTAACTATAAAAACAAACAGAAATGAACGTGTGTATATACTTTCATGACATGATTGCTGAGTTATATTGGTAATATATTGTTAAGTGGAAACAGTAAGGTGGAGAAAAGTGATCAACAAAAGGGGATATGCATATGTACTTTTGTTTATATACATATATTTTATATATGTATATAAAATCTCTAAAATATCAAATAAAAACATGGCAAACAGGCACATGAAAAGGTGCTCAACCTCACTAATCATCAGGGAAATGCAAATAAAAACCACAATAAGATATTATGTCACATTTTATCAGATAGGCTTTATCAAAGAGGCAAAAAAATAACTATTGGTGAGGATGTGAAGAAAAGAGTACTGTCTGTTGGTGGGAATGTAAACTGGTGCACCTGCTACAGAAAACGATATGGAGGCTCCTCAAAAAAATTAAAAATAGAACCATATGATCCAGCAATTCCACTTCTGGGTATTTATCTGAAGAAAATGAAAATACTAATTTGAAGAGATATATGCATCCCCTATGTTCCCTGAAGCACTATTTACAATAGTCAAGATATAGAAACAACCCATATGCCCACCATTAGGTGAATGGAATAAAGATGTGGAATATATATAATAGAATATTACTCAGCCATAGAAAAGAATGAAATCTTGCCATTTGCAATAACATGGATACACCTAGAGGGTATTGTGCTAAGTGAAATAAGTTAGTCCAAAAAAGACAAATACCATATACTTTTACTTACATGTGAAATCTAAAAAATAAAACAAACAAAACAGAAACAGACTCATAGATCCAGGAAACAAACTGTTAGTTACCAAAGGAGAGAATGGTTAAGGGCTGGGCAAAATAGTTGAAGGGGATTAAGAAACACAAACTTCCAGTTATAAATAAATCATGGAGATGTAATGTACAGCATAGGAAGTATGGTCAATAATATTGTAATAATTTTGTACAATGACATGATAACTAGACATGGGGATGGATCATTTACTAATGTGTAAAAATACAGAATCACTATGATGTACCCCTGAAACTAAGAGGATTGTATGTAATTTATACTTCAATAAAAAGAAAAGAAACGAATCCAACTAAGTATTAAGTTGGTATTATAACCACATAAAGGTCTATTTCCAGGAGATTTTAAAACACATCTTTCATGATGAAGATCAATTTGTGTTCCTTATAGAATTGTATAACTTCAGCTCTGCAGTACAAAATATGTAAGATGAGCATGGAACATCTTATAACATAAAATGAAGAATTAATAAGACTGTGGCATCATGACAAAAGAATTCAGGAGCCAACTTGAAAGGATTTTTATTAATTTAAAATGGGACAGATACCACCTCATGCCTGTTAGAAAGACTAAAATCAAGAAGACAAGAAACAAGTGTTGGTGAAGACGTAGAGAAAAAAGAACCCTCATGTACTGTGGGTAGGAATATAGATTTATACAGCCATTGTGGAAAACATATAGAGGTTCCTGAAGAAATTAAAAATAGAAATACTATATGATTAAATAATTCCACTATTGGGTATTTATCTAGGAAAGATAAAAAACACCAACTTGAAGAGATATACACATCCCTATGTTTATAGCAGCGTTATTTTACAATAGCCAAAACATGGAAGCAACCTAAGTGTCTATCAGTAGATGAATGGATAAGGAAAACATGGTATATACACACAATAGAATATTACACAACTGTGAAAAGGATGAAATCATGCCATTTGAGACAGCATGGATGGACCTAGACAATATAATGCTAAGTGAAATAAGCCAGAATGAGAAAGTCAAATACCAATATGATTTCACTTATAAATGGAATTTTAAAAAATGAATAAACAAATATACGGCAGAATCAAAACTATAAATACAGAAAACAACTGGTTGCCAGAGAGGAGATGGGTAGAGTGTTGGGCTAAACGGATGAAGAGGAGAGGGAGATACAGACCTTCAGTTATGGAATGAGTTAGTCATGAGAATGAAAAACAGAGTGTAAAGAAAACAGTCAATGATATTGGAATAACTATGTAATGGGACAGATGGTAGCTACACTTGTGATGAATATAGCATAATGTATAAACTTGTCAAATCACTAAGTTGTACACCTGAAACTAATGTAGCACTGTGTGTTATTAACTATACTCAAATTTTTTAAAAATGGGATAATTTGAGCATCAATAAACAATGGACTAATATCTGAAATAGTTAAAATATACAAAATACTTTTAAATCCATGAGTTCATGGACTGAAGAGGGAAGGGGAGGGAGGGATGGGGGTGATGGTCATGGTGGAGGGCACTTGTGGGGAGAAGCACTGGGTGTTATATGGAAACCAATTTGAAAATAAACTATTAAAAAATAAATCCATGAGTTCATAATGATAGTAAAAGTAAAAACAGAAAAATCCTTTTATGGGTACTAGGGAATGAACTCAATTTTTTGAAAATTGATAAAAGGAAAGAAAGATCAAGCATTTTACCTTTTTTTCTGTTCAAAGTATACCACAGGGCAATGAAATCATTGATGAAGGAACAATTCTCTTTAAAGAAATATTCAAGCTAAATGAGGGAAGAATAGAATGAGAATCATCGCCATTTTGCAACTACTAATGAAACAATTCAGCCAGTAACCTTCAATGACTGCTAATATCACAAAAAGAGACAACTAGGTATAATGATATAATGTGCTTCTTGATGCCTGCATTTTACCAGTCATGAAGTATTTTTGTCAAAAAACAAAATCAAACCTGAATTTAATCAAGCCTTTATACCTCATTAGTAGTTTTCCGGAAGAAATAGGCAAAGAGGGACATGTTAAGTGACACCATGGGGATATAATTAGTAAAATTCAGAGTGTGAGAAATGATTCATGAAGAAAAACATACGGTTTGTTCAATAACAACTGTGTGTGTATGATAGAGTGCAAGAGAGAGTACTACAGATTGAGTATGAGATGTATCAGTCGCAATATATAAGGACCTTGATTTCAATGAATAACAAGTTTGATTACTACTGGATGTTTGATGAAATGAAATAATTATTTCTAAATTTTCATATGTGTTAATGGCTCTGTTAAAAAAGAGTACTTGTCTTTTAAAGATAGACTGCTATGTTTACAGATGAGATTGTGTGATATCTGGGATTTGCCTTAAGGAATCCCGTGTTGGAGCAGAGTGAAGGAGTTATAGATGCAACATGATTGGTCAAAAGTTGATAATTGTTGAAAATAGGTAATAGGTGATGGGTTCATTATGTTAGTCTTCTATTTTAGTATATGCTTGACATTTTCCATTAAAAATAGAGAAGGGGTATACTCAGAGATATGACTTTCCCTCATAGATATGATGAAACCATGGAATAAACTGGCCCTTTCTTCACTAAATGGGAAGCTTAATTGCCATTTTGGAATTCTTATTTTTATTATTTTATTGTATTTTTAAATTATAATTTGTTGTCAAATTGGCTTATATACAACACCCAGTGCTCATCCCAGTAAGTGCCCTTCTCAATGCCCATCACCCATTTTCCCCTCTTCCCCAAACCCCATCACCCTCAGTTTGATCTCTGTATTTAAGAGTCTCTTATAGTTTGCCTCCATTCTTCTCTGTAACTATTTTTTCCTCTTGATTTCCCCCATGGTCTTTATTAAGTTTATCAAGATCCACATAGGAGTGAAAACATATAATGTGTGTCCTTCTCTAACGGACTTATTTCACTCAGCATAATACCTTCCAGTTCCATTCATGTTGCTGCAAATGGCATGATTTCATTCTTTCTCATTGCCAAATGTATTCCATTGTATATATACACCACGTCTTCTTAATCCATTCATCAGTTGATGAACATTTAGGCTCTTTCCATAATTTGGCTATTGTTGAAAGCGCTGCTATGAACATTGGGGTACATGTGCCCGTATAAATCTGCACTCCTGTATGTTTTGGATAAATTCCTAGTAGTGCTATTGCTGGGTTGTAGAGTAGTTCTATTTTTGTTTTTTAAGGAACCTCCACACTGTTTTCCAGAGTGAACTCCCACCAACAGTGCAACAGGGTTCCTGTTTCCCCACATCCTTGCTAGCATCTATATTTCCTGATTTGTTAATTTTAGTCACTCTTACCAGCATGAGGTGGTATCTGTGTGGCTTTGATTTGTATTTCCCTGATGATGAGTGATGAGGAGCATCTTTTCATGTGTCTGTTGGCCATCTGTATTTCTTCATTGGAAAAGTGTCTATTTATATCTTCTGCCCATTTCTTCACTGGATTATTTGTTTTTCAGGTGTGGCATTTGGTAAGTTCTTTATAGATTTTGGATACTAGCCCTTTATCTATTACGTCATTTGCAAATATCTTTTCCTGTTCCATCAGTTATCTTTTAGTTTTGTTGATTGTTTCCTTTGCAGTGAAGCAGTTTTTGTTTTTTTATCTTGATGAGGCTCTAATAGTTTACTTTTTGCTATTAATTCCCTTGCCTTTGGAGATGTGTCAGGCAAGAAATTGCTGCGGCTGAGGTCAAAGTGATTGTTGCCAGCTTTCTCCTCCAGGGTTTTGATGGTTTCTTGTCTCACATTCAAGTCTTTCATTCATTTTGTGTTTATTTTGTATATGGTGTAAGAAAGTGGTCCAGTTTCATTCTTCTGCATGTTGTTGTCCAGTTCTCCCAACATCATTTGCTAAAGAGACTTTTTTCCATTAGATGCTCTTTCCTGCTTTGTCAAAGATTAGTTTTCCATACATTTGTGGGTCCAATTCTGGGTATCTGGATTCTATCCCACTGGTCTATGTATCTGTTTTTGTACTAATATCATACTGTCTTGATGATTATAGCTTTGTAGTAGATGCTAAAGTCTGGAATTATGATGCCTTCCGTTTTGGTTTTCTTCTTCAATATTACTTTAGCTATTTGGGGTCTTTTGTGGTTTCATACAAATTTTAGGATTGTTTGTTCCAGTTTTGAGAAGAATGTTTGTGCAATTTTGATTGGGATTGCATATTGAATGTGTAGATTGCTTTGGGTAGTATTGACATTTTAACAATATTCTTTTAATCCATGAGCATGGAATGTTTTTCCATTTCTTTGTTTCTTCTTCAATTTCCTTCATAAGTTTTCTATAGTTTTCAGCATACATATCTTTTACATCTTTAGTTACATTTATTCCTAGGTATTTTATAGTTACTGGTGCAATTGTAAATAGGATCAATTTCTTGATTTTTTTCTGTTAATTCATTATTGGTGTATAAAAATGCAACCAATTTCTGTACATTGATTTTGTACCCTGTGACTTTGCTGAATTCATGCATTAGTTCTAGGAGTCTTTTGGAGTCTTTTGGGTTTTCCGTGTAGAGTATCATGTCATCTGTGAAAAATGAAAGTTTGACTTCTTTGCCAATTTTGATGCCCATTATTTCCTTTTGTTGTCTGATTGCTGATTCTAGGACTTCCAGCACTATGTTAACCAACAGTGGTGAGAGTGGGCCCCCTGTCGTGCTCCTGACCTCAGGGGGAAAGCTCTCAGCTATCATCCCCATTGAAGATGATATTAGCTGTGGGCTTTTCATCTATGGCTTTTATGATATTTAAGTATGTTTCTTCTATCCCAACTTTCTTGAGGGTTTTTATAGAGAAAGGATGTTATATTTTGCCACATGTTTTTTCTGCATCTATTGACAGGATCATATGGTTCTTATTCTTTCTTTTATTAATGTGATGTATCACTTTGATTGATTTGTGAATATTAAACCAGCCCAGGAATAAATCCCACTTGATCATGGTGAATAATTCTTTTTATATGCTGTTGAATTTGATTTGCTAGTATCTTGTTGAGAATTTTTGCACCCATGTTAATCAGCGATATTGGCCTGTAGTTGTTCTTTTTTGTGGGGCCTCTGTCTGGTTTGAGAATCAAGGTAATACCAGCTTCATGGAATGAGTCCTGAAGTTTTCCTTCTATTTCTGTTTTTTTGAACACTTAAGAGGGATAGATATTAACTCTGCTTTAAATGTTTGGTAGAATTCCCCAAGGAAGCCATGTGGTTAAGGACTCTTATTTGTTGGGAGATTTTTGATAAATGATTCAATTTCTTCACTAGTTATGGGTCTGTTCAAATTTTCTATTTCTTCCCATTTGAATTTTGGTAGTGTGTGGGTGTTTAGAAATTTGTCCATTTCTTCCAGGTTGTTCAGTTTGTTGGCATATATTGTTTCATAGTAGTCTCTATTAATTGCTTGTATTTCTGAGGGATTGGTTGTAATAAGTCCATTTTCATTCATGATTTTATTTACGTGGGTCCTCTCTATTTTTCATTTTGAGAAGTCTGGCCAGGACTTTGTCAATTTTATTTATTTTTTCAAAAAACCAACTCTTAGTTTCATTGATCTATTCTACTGATTTTTGGATTCTGTATTGTTTATTTCTGCTCTGATATTTATATTTCTCTTCTGCTGTGTTTGGGGTTTCTTTGCTGTTCTGCTTCTTGTTCCTTTAGGTGTGCTGTTAGATTTTGTATTTGGGATTTTCCTAGTTTCTTGAGATAGGCCTGGATTGCAATGTATTTTCCTCTTAAGACTACTTTTCCTGCATCTCAAAGGGTTTGGATTGTTGTGTTTTCATTTTCATTTATTTCCATATATTTTTTAGTTTCTTCTTTAATTGCCTGGTTGACCCATTCGTTCCTTAGTAGGATGTTCTTTACCCTCCATGCATTTGGAGGTTTTCCAAACTTTTTCCTGTGGGTGATTTCAAGTTTCAAAGCATTGTGATCTGAAAGTGTGCATGGTATGATTTTAATTATTTTGTGTTTATTGAGGGCTGTTTTGTGACCCATTTTGTGATTTTGTGATTTATGTTGGAGAATGTTTCATGTGCACTCAAAGCGAATGTATATTCCGCTGCTTTAGGTTGAAAAGTTCTAAGTATATTTGTCAAGTCCATCTGGTTCAGTGTATCATTTAGGGACATTGTTTCTTTATTGATTTTCTGTCTAGATGATCTGCCCATTGCTGTAAGTGGTGTATTAAAGTCCTCTGAAATTACCACATTCTTACCAATAAGATTGCATATGTTTTGATTAATTGTTTTATATACTTGGGTGCTTCTGAATTTGGTGCATAGACATTTACAATTGTTAACTCTTTTTGATGGACAGACCCTGCAATTATTATATAATCCCCTTCTTTATCTCTTGTAACAGCCTTTAATTAAAAATCCAGTTTGTCTCACCAAACTCCACACCCAAAAATCAAAACAAATAACCCAGTGAAGAAATGGGCAGAAGACATGAACAGATACTTCTCCAAAGAGGACATCCAGATGACCTACAGGCATATAAAACGATGCTCAACATCACTCATCATCAGGGAAACACAAATCAAAACCACACTGAGATACCACCTCACACCAGTCAGAGTGACTAAAATGAACAAATCAAGAGACTATAGATGCTGGCGAGGATGTGGAGAGACGGGCACCCTTCTACACTGTTGGTGGCAATGTAAACTGGTGCAGCCGCTCTGGAAAACAGTGTGGAGGTTCCTCAAGAAACTATCCATAGAGCTCCCTTATGACCCAGGAATAGCACTGCTAGGGATTTACCCAAGCAGAAGTGTTGATACATAGGAGCACATGTACCCCAATGTTCATAGCAGCACTGTCAACAATAGCCAAAACATGGAAAGAGCCTAAATGTCCGTCACCTGATGAGTAGATGAAGAAGATGTGGTATATATACACAATGGGGTACTACATGGCAATGAGAAAGAATGAAATATGGCCATTTGTA
>NC_043706.1:73434157-73477957 GCF_006229205.1 Suricata suricatta | reverse complement strand
AAAGAGGTGGTGGTGATGGAGGAGGGCACTTGTGGGGAAGAACACTGGGTGTTGTATGGAAACTAATTTGACAATAAATTACTTAAAAAAATAAAATAAAATCTAGTTTGTCTGATATAAATATGACTACTTCAGCTTTATTTTGACTTCCAGTAGCATGATAGATGGTTCTCCATCCCCTCACTTTCAATCTGAATGTATCCTTGGGTCTAAAATGGATCTCTTATAGAAAGAAAATAGATAGCTATTGCTTTTTATCCATTCTGATACCCTATGTCTTTTGATTGGAGCATTTAGTCCATTTACATTCAGTCTTATTATTGAAAGATACAGATTTAGAGTCATTGTGTTATCAGTAGATTCCATGCTTGTAGTGATGTCTCTGGTCCTTTGTGGTCTTTACAATACTCAGAGTTCTCCTTAGGATCTGTTGTAGGGCTGGTTTAGTGGTGATTAGTTCCTTCAGGTTTTTCTTATTTGGAAAAACCTTTCTCTCTCCTTCTTTTTGAATGATACACTTGCTTGATAATGGATTCTTGGCTACATATTTTTCCTGTTTATCACACTGAAGATTTCCTGCCATTCCTTTCTGGTCTGCCAAGTTTCAGTAGCTAGGTCTGCTACTACCCCTATGTGTCTGCCCTTGTATGTTAAGGTACGTTTATCCCTAGCTACTTTTAGAATTCTCCCTTTATCTTTTATTTTGCCAGTTTCACTATTATATGTCATGCAGAAGAGTGATTCAAGTTATGTCTGAAGGGAGTTCTATGTGCCTTTTGGATTTTAATGTCTGTTTATGATATTTGTTCAAGGACACCTTCGGCTCCTTTCTCTCTCTTCTTCTTCTGGAACTCCTATGATAGGGAAATTTTTCTGTTCATTGAATCACTTAGTTCTTTCATTCTCCCCCTGTGATCCAGAATTATTTTTTTAGTGTCTCTTTTTCTCCAATCCATCTTTTCCCATGATTTTATCTTCTGTTTCACCTGTTCTTCCCTCTGCCTCTTCAATCCTCACTGTGACCACCTCTAGTTTGTTTTACACCTCATTTATAGCATTTTAAAAATTCATCATTACTATTTTTTTAGTTCCTTGATCTCTGTAGCAATAGATTCTCTACTGTCTTCTATGCTTTTTTTCAAGCCCAGTGACGAATCTTATGACCATTATTCTAAATTCTTGTTCAGTTATATTGTTTATATCTGTTTTGAGCAATTCTTTAACTGTCATTTCTTCCTGGAATTTCTTTTGAGGAGAATTTTTCTGTTTCATCATTTTGACTAGTTTCCTGTCCCTTATGTGTTTTATTATTTTTTTAAAAATATTTTTTAATGTTTTTTTTAAATTTATTTTTGAGAGATACAGAGAGATAGCATGAGCAGGGGAGGTTCAGAGAGAGAGAGAGAGAGAGAGAGAGAGAGAGAGAGAGAGAGGGGGAGATACAGAATCTGAAGCAGGCTTCAGGCTCTGAGCTAGCTGTCAGCACAGAGCCTGATGTGGGGCTCAAAGCCACAAACTGTGAGATCATAACCTGAGCCAAAGCCGGACACTTAACCCACTGAGCCACCCAGGCACCCCACCTTATGTGTTTTAAAAGCTTGTTATGTGCCCTGCACCTGCAAACACTACCATATTAAAGAGGGGTCATACACTGTCCAGGGCCTGGCCCTTCAGGAGGTATTTTTTGGAGAGTGTTACTTGTTCTCTGTTGTTGTGACTTTGGTTACTTTGCTCCCTACTCATAGTAATGTTTTGGACCCTCCATCAGATTCAAATGTGCTTTGATTTGTTCATTGAAGTAGCCCCAGAAAGGAAAACAAACAGACAAACAAGCAAAAAACAAACAGAATGCAAAAACACACAAACACATAAAAAATACAGAAACAAAAACTCAGAAACATCAGCTACAAGTAAACAACATGGTGGAGGCAGTGATGATGGAAGAGGGATTATCTCGTACAAAGAGATAAATGACAGGGGCAGGGGAAAAAAATTAAAATTGACCAGTATATGACTTAATCCAGAGAGAGAGAAAGGAAAATAAAGAAGGAGGTATAGAGCATGTATCAATGGAATGGATTAAATGTGTCTCCTTGAACTAACCAACATCTAGAGTAACCAGACTAAAGGAGGGAAGAGATAAGAAGGAGAAAAGGAAGGAAGAATATGTCTGGATAATAAGAATTGTCTGAGAATTAACCCTGGCAATACAATAGTGCTGGTCTGGAGGAGGGGCCGTCTAGTTTGTCAGCCTCAATCCCACACCAGGAGACACACAGTTAACAGGGGCAGAAGGGCATGGTTTGGTGTAGGCAGGTCCTGCCTCCACTGTGGGACCTGCTGTCCCATCCCTGAAGCCCCTCCTTGGTGGTGGTGGAAAGAAAAATGGTGACACCCAGTCTCTCCTTCATGCACCAGTTATCCCGAACCACTCTGTTGAAGCTGCCCTCACTGCTGTGGGCGCAAATGAGGCAGTTTGTCTCGCTCAGCTGACTCCCATGCCCTGGTGCTTGGTTGGGATTCAAACTCTCCATGTGCCCCGGTACTGGGGAAGCACCACTTTGTGGTGCTGGATATGTGGTCCCTGGCTAGCGGGCTCAGGCAGGATTTGTCCTGTCCTGCAGTCCGCCAGAGAGGGAATCACTTTCTCCTACTGTGGACTGCACCCTTGACCTAGCCACTGAGCCTGGGGCTGGCTCCCTTCCTCCCCAGGTGCTCTATCATGGCAGCTTGGTTCGGAGAAAGCCCCACAGTTAGAAATTGGATCTTTCTCCATTCTGGTTGGAGGTTTTTCTCCTGTCCAGATACAGTCCTATGCTTCTTCAGCCTCTCCTTCTCTTCCCTTTGTCTCTCCACAGAAGATCCTTTTCCTCTATTCATTTTATCTCTCCCAGTTCACAACCACTAACCTATGGTCTGTCAGGTTGTTCTGGTGGCTCCCTAAGCGACTCTACCTCTTTTCCTCCTGGACTCTGGGGTTCGGAGTCTTTTGGCTTCAACACTGCTTTGTTTGAGAGATGAAGGAACTTCAGATCCCTGTACTTCTCTACCATGTTGGCCCCTCTCTCACCATTTTGAAATTTTTAGAGTATTGTGACAAAAGCAGGTGTATCCCCTATAAAATGCCATGGGTCTTCCTAGAGGTATTATGTGTCCTTGGTGGCTTCTAGCTCAGTGTCCCCCCTCTAGGACATTGAGAAAGACATGAATGATTTTGGATCCAAGGTCAGCTTTTGCATCTTGTTTCCAGAAGGCTGCACCAACAGAATGCTTTGAGGAACTTAGCTGTGCCTCGTCTGTGAACTCGGAGTGTGAGGTGTATGTAACTGTCTCTGCTTCTTTTACAGAAGAATTTCTGACTCCCCTCTGAGTAGTCTGTCACTGGTTGATCAGGTGTTGAATAGGGGTCAGTTGACCCCTTACCAGGAGCTATTCTAAGAACTCCATCTTAATTTGCAGAGTGAGGCTGTCAACTGAAATTGGTTTTCTGAAGGGAAAAGTAGATTTCCTGTTACCATTGCCAGAGCCATTGCTCCCACCAGTGGTATTTTAATTGCATACCAAGCAACTGTCTGCATAATTTGTTGCCCAACATGACTAAATTTGTCCCCAAATGATTCCAGTGCATTTTCTTTTTCAGCAACAGAATAGAGAATCTTAAAGGAGGATATGCTGCACAGACATTTATCAGGGTGAGGTCCCTAACTGTCTGGAATTGATACAACAACTTACTTTGACATCAAAAATTTAATCCTTAAAATGGTACAGTTCCTACTGCAAGAGGTATAAATCATTGCTATGGTACAGTTGAGAAAATTTTTGTCAAGTTTAGACTGTTTCTGTCTGGAAATAAAACTGGGTATTATTATTACCTGTTCCCATGGGTAGCTGAGGGCATATTCCCACAGATGAGTGTTCTCAAAATGTCCCCTTGGCCTGACTTAGTTTGAGAAATAAGGGTTAAAGCTATTAGATTATCTTTGGGTTGGGAAGTAGGGGGCTAGTTTAGGACCAGAATTCAGACCTTTTCCACACTTATCCTGGTTGAATCTGTTGATGTTGGCCTGTGTCTGTCTCTGGCTCTGTCACACATTCAGAACCTTTTTATCCCCAGCAAGTGTGTGCAGAAAGCATCAATGTGAAATGGGGGACAATGACCTACCCTGAGTGTGTGAGTTGTCACTTTTCAAGAATTTGTGTCTTGATATGGGGCCAGAGCAGAGTCTACTAAAGTGTCTGAAATTCCATTCTGAGCCTGTGTTATTTCTGGAGTTTCTGTCATCATTTCAACTTGAAGAAGGAGTAAGTAAAAATTAAACCCTTATGGACTGCCATGCTTCAATATCTGACTTAAAAATAAAAGCAGAGTTTCTTGGCCAAAAATAAACTGAGATTAATTTAAAAACACTCATTTAGTTCACATTGTGGAAGTGTTAATACTTTCTAGCATTTGGCCAAGTGTGGGGAAAATGAGGAAGACATCGTTTCTTTCTTCAAAGAATTCTCAGCATAAGAAACCTGACAGTTACAAAACTAATGTTCATGGATTTGATATTAGAGATTTTGACTCTTCTCAGGTTATCCTCAAGACCTAAGAAGGAGCCATTTAGAATGTTGCTGAGATCAGATCATGGTCAGGGGAGGAGGGCGGTCATTGAACTGGTGAGGATAGGCTTCTCCATCCCTTCCTGCCCTCCACAACAGTTCTTTTGGAACTGTTTTGTTATGTGCTTCAGTATGAACTTTATACTGGAGACTATAGGATTGGTGATACTGGGGGATTTGCTGATATGTGATGATTTCAGGAGTGTTAAGCTGAAAAGAACTCTCACACTAAGATCCAGCAGAGAAGCGCTGATCCAGCCTAGATGGGTCAGAGATGGCCCCATGGAAGATAAAATGCCCTAGCTGAGTCCAAAAGAACTGGTGGGAATGGGCCATGGGAACACATAACTGGCAGTCACTGATCATGTGGAATGAATTTTGCACTCTGTGCAGAGGAAATAGAACATTCACGGAGCAGGGGGCTGAACAGCATGACATTTTGTAAGGAAAATGAGCAATTCAGCTGTTCAACATTTGATAAATATTTATTTATTGAGCATCTCCTACATGTTTAGGTTTTGTTATAGGGGTTGGGAATATTGTGGTGAACAAGACTAATAAGCTCCCATTTTCGCAGAGCTTGGGGAAGATAGTAGTTAAACAATCAATCAATAAATAAGATAATTTCAGACAGATATAACTGCAAGAGGATGTACCAGAGTGATTAAGAGTCAGGCTAATAATTTAGTGTAGTACTTCTCTCAGGGCTTTACATTAAAAAGAATGATTATTTATTCATAGGATTGAATGTCTATTTATGACATTTTAGAGGAAGCTTTATGTTATAGCAGAAAATTCCTTTCGACTGTCTCTCATATCATCAAACATGATATTGGTCTTGGCCATGGGAATTAATGGAGGCATGGGCAGTATCTGATAAGGGAAGAGAAGGGAGAAACTAATAGTGTTAGGTGAAGAAAGAAGAGGGAGAGAGTGGTAGAAAGAATGAGAAGACCAGGGTGCATATTGTGGAGTGGATTATTAAAAATAATGGCTGGCAATTTTTAAGTGCTTACACTGATCAGTAATGGTGCTAAGTGATTTAGATATATTAATTTATTTTATCTTTGCCACAACACTTTGAAATGGTTATCTGTATCACCCTCATTTTATACATATGGAAACTGAGGCAGAGAGGGATTTGATGACTTGTCAAAGGGCTTGAAACCAGAGATGAGAGTCAACCCAGACTGTTTCCTCAGCAAACTCCTCCCCATGAATTTCACTGCTGCTGCCTAAGGCCTTGGAGAGCTTCCTGGTGCTGCATCCATTTACATGCACACAGGATTGGGAGACTCATCTTTGCAATTTTGGAGCCGGCTCAGACTTGTGATTTTGCAAAAATGATTTTAATCTTTTAGTGTCATAGCTTTGGGCTCAACTCTGTTTTGCCTTCTAGGAATGTCACTCCGGTAGATTTTGAGGATCCAGGGAAAAAACATAAAACCCAATACAGGGTGTTATCATAATCTCTGTTCCCCTCCTATGCGGATGCACATGCACATACCTGGGCCGCTGGATGGCATGTGAAAACCCTGGTGCTTTAGAGCCATGGAAATGAAGCCTGGAAAGGAAACATATGTGTTGCTTCAGTGATGTCACAATGATGCGAATCTAGAGACAAATTCTAATATCTTTAGGAAAGGGGACTTCACAGCATTCTTGGGTCATTCATTCCTATGTTCCTGTGATCAGCACATTTCTTTTCCTTTCTTAGTCTTATACTTAACATTGACTTCATTGCAGATAAAGGGGCAAGAGGGTTCTCTGATGTGGGCTGAACTGAATGCTGTGAGCAGGAGCGGATGTCATCTTCCTTCACAGCAACCTCCCCTCACCCCTTTCCCTTTGATACAACAGCTCTCTCCAGAATTTTCAGTTATTTGGGCTAAATACTCATCTTTTTTGACAGAACTTTTTCTGGACTCTCCTGGGAGTTTTACACTGTTATCTCAAGCTTGTGCAGTGTGTTTTGGGAAGGATTATATGATGCATATAAATTTTTTTAGAGTGTCATGCTCAATTTACAAAATACTTGAATTATAATTTAATCTTTGTATATCAATTATTGCAAGGTTGCTGATTCACATAGAAATGAGCATTGATTTGCATGATGGTAGACAAGAAAAATCACAATAATATTATTGAAGTAATGCTACATGAGGGACAGGGCTGGATTTGTGCAGCAGAGGCTAAAGTCCTGGCTCCACTGCTCATGGCCACCCTGGAACCTGTAAATTAAGTATTCCATACCTCAGTTTATTCAGCTGAAAATGAAAAGTTGAGATTAGATTGTTTTTAAATTATTTCCGTTTCTCAAAGTTAAAGACTCCAAACTCTTAGACACCAAAAGTAGGATGGTGGTTTCTAGGGACTAAGAGGAGAGGGGAACGGGGAGTTGTTAATGGGTATAGAGTTTCAGTTTTACACTATGAGAAATTGCTAGAGATGTGTTGCACAATGGTGTGAATACAGTTAACGCTACTGTATTATAAATTTAAGTGTTATGTGTTTAAAATTTTTAAAAATATTTATTTGAGGAGAGAGAGAGCGAGAGAGAGAATGAGAGAGAGTGTGAGCGCAGGTGAGAGTAGGGGAGGGGCAGAGAGAAGGAGAGACTGAATCCCCAGCAGGTTCTGCACCATCAGCGCAGAACCTGTTTCAGGGTTCAAACTCACCAACTGTGAGATCATGACCCAAGCTGAGATCAAGAGTTGGATGCTTAACCGACTAAGCTACCCAGGTACCCCTAAATGTTATGTGTTTTTTTTTTTTACCACAATTAAAAGTCAAGGACTCCAGTGGGTTTCTATGTTTTGTATCTCAGTAAGACATTTTTTAAATTTAAGACATGAATACACTAAAATTGTAAGTCATATTCATCTTGAGGTCTACTTGAACTTGAACTCCCAGACACATCTAACTAATTCTCTACTTTAGAAGGCACACTCTCTCTACCTCCATCTCTCTTTTTCTGGGGAGTCTCTGTAGATCCCTTTTGGGTGCATTTTAATGGCAAGGAAGTTGTCACAGTGCTCCACAGTGAAGATTGCTTGGCTGGATTGATTTATCTTCAAGAACCTTTCCTTCCTGATGGGCCTGGAGAAATTTAGCATTTATCTCCAACGTGGGAAATATTATCCTGCATTAGTCTTTTTTCAAAGCTTGTCTTCAAAGCCAGACAGTTGGCAAAGGCTTACATTTGGTTTTGGAGCAAAGAGTACTGAAGTGATTGTTGCTTCTGTTCACGGTGTGTGCCTGAAGGAGGTCCTCTACATTGCTTTTTCAACACTTTGTTGGATCCTCTTTGTTGACATGGTAACTTGTAGGAGAGCTGAGCTGCTCTGTGAACATCAGAGCATCAAAATCTAGTGGGGCCAGGGGGGTACTTCTAGGTGGGCTGAATTGAATGTTGTGAGCAGGACAGATGTCAGCTTCCTTCCCAGCACCCTCCACCCCCCCTTTCTCTAAACTGTCTTTATTTATTTGGTACCAGTAACATTTCTCTATTGTGTATGTTGATACAGAATACATTAGTGCTGCTGAAGCTTCAGAAAGTTTGAGAAAGGAAAATGTGAATATTCTTCTACTAAACATTTAGAAAATTAAGACTTCTGAGCCTGCCAACAAAGGAAACTAAAATAGGGATTCCACAAAGGGACAAATGCCTTTGGCAAAGGTAAACTTCAAAGGCCTACTCCTTCTGTTGGGGTGTTGTGATACCTGTCTTATCTCCTATAGTTTATGGAAAGTTGTGGACCAACTTGAGGCACAAACTAACTCTGCATGTTTCCCTTGTGGTAAACTCTGGCTTTCTGATCACTTCAGGGCAGAAAAGAGGCAGTGCTTGGTGGGCATGTGGCTTTGTGCTGATGGTGTTGGTTGTGGTGGGCTGGGGAGGGGAGATGTGGGATGGGTTCTCCAGCTGAAACCAATAAAATCCACCTTGAAAGAATTCTGCAAAAGTAAGATGATGGCTTGACAGTCTCAAAATGCTCACACAATTCCAGCAGCTGTGCAGTCCTTAAAAAGAAAGAAAGAAAGAAAGAAAAACAAGTTCCATGAAAAAAAAATAGACAATGGTTCTGAATTCTTCTCCCCACTCCCACCCTATGTCTTCCTCTAGGCCCATGATCATAAACATTTACTTCTGAGTTATATTAATTCATTAATCATTGCAAATACCCCCTATTTAGACATCTCTGAAGTTGGCCACAACATTTCTTGATTTTTGGTAGACGTGTGGTCGGCTTCATCCTCATTCATTTTATCTGGGTGGAGAACAGACTCCATGTTAAATGTGTTCAGGGGCCACTACTAGCCTTAGGGGTTTCCCGTTTTGATATGTGGCTAAGAAAACATCCAGGCTTTCTACTTTGCTGGGTTTGGGTTATCTTTTAAGTTAATATTACTGTACACCTTGCAACTTGTAGAGGAATGGGTGCTGAGTTGGTACCTTAAAAATGTGTTTCCCTTTCTTTTGTAGTAAGTGATTCCTACTTCTCAGAAACATGTACACTTGTACATAAATTGTTTATAACAACATTGTTCACATTATCCAAAAGGTAGAAACAGTCCAAGCATCCATCAATAGATGAATGGGTAACCAAAATGTAGTACATAAATAAAATGGAATATTATTCAGGCATAAAAAGAAATAATGTACTGAGACATGGCACACTGGATGAACCTCAAAAAGACACATACTGTATGATTCTTTTTATGTGATAAATCCAAACTAGGCAAACCTATAAAGTCAAAGAGCAGGTGAAGTTGAGGGAGGGAGAGAATTGTATGGGTGTTTTTGGCCCTTGGACTAGGCACAGTTACTAATTAGCTCATGTCTTTATGTTCTCCCCCAGAAATCTATACATTCATGGTATATCATTTTTCATGGTGTATTATTCATAATACCATTTTCTTAGTGGCAAATGAATTCTTTTGAAGAGTCTGTACATCTGTGTTCATATCTATCCCTGATTGCAAGGGAGGAGAACTCTGGAAAATTGGAATCTCTGGAACAGGCAACTTGAGATGAATCAGTTAACTTTGCACGGCCTTTTGGGTCAGACTGCAACAAATACAGTTTGGTTTTCTCTTTTTCTTTATTTCTTTCACTGAAAATCTTTTTTACTTCTGTTCTTTTATTCAGTTTCCATGGCTGGTTTCCTATGTGGAATGTTTTAATAAAGGAAAGTTTTTCTCTTGCTTCATATTCTGCTGGAGCCTCAAAGTAATGGGAGATGCTAAAGTGAGCCTATTTGTAAAAGGAGAATAGAATGCCATAAATCCCACTGTCACTGGACAATGGTAATTCATATTCTGGATAAGAATGCCTCACTAGGAAGAGAACATGACTGGGAGGAGGCTGTAAAGGAGGATGGAGAGAATGAATAGAAGGCAGGTAGAGAAGAAGTCTGCAGGGGCCATTAGAAGTGGAAGAAAAGGAACAAGAGTGGGCTGTTTAGAGTACTGGAGCCTTTGCGTGCATTGTGAGGCAAGACTTAAAATAGGATCACTGTGCTCCCCTCTTCCACTTACGATGTTACAAGAACTTCCGGATAGAATTATATTTCAGTTTTGTGGTCTTGCTCTTCTTTTACATCTTTTAGCCACAGGAGACAAGGAGAACAGTTTTTCTCCTAAAACCAAGGACAGCTTAATGTTGAGTAAATTTAGTGTTGAATCACTTGGGGACCAGAGTGACCAACTGAACTCAAGCTGAAGTAGTACAGGTTCAAGTTTCATATACTGAAGTCAGTCTTGCTCATAAGGAAAGGTCTGCAACAGCTTTTTAAAGATCTCTGGACTTCAGGTAACTTAGTCAATATTGAGATGAATTAGGTGAAAATTAACACATACATTGAAGTTTATCTTGAAGCAGATAGGTTTAAAAATGATAGAGGTTAATTAGCATAAAAGTCTGAGGAATTTCAGGAAAATGCTTCTTGTATTGCATTTCTAGACCTAGAAATTCTTAGATGAGAATTCAAATTTTCCAGAAAATTCTGAAACCAGATCAGATTACTCATTTAAAATACTTATTCTTGCTATATCAATTGGTGGTTCTTTCATAAGAGTTTCAAAATATAGCTAAGAGGGACAGTTCCTAAAGGAATAAGGTTTTCATGTAAGAACATCATTGTTTTTGGAATAAAATATAAAATTAAGGCAACAGAAGATTCATTTGACCTATTCTTATATGAGAGTTTCATGTTTCTCCCAACTGCATTCTCAGAGTGCTGAAAAGGAGTACCCCTAAATCACAACTGATTGGGTCACATGTGGGCATGTGACTCAAGATGGACTAATCAGGTTTTATTATCCAGAGAAATATGGACTTGGGGCATGGAAACTGTATCAGTTCACTCTGGGTATCTGGGGAATCATGTTGAATTGGAAGAAGAAGTTGCCATTGATAAGTGGATAATTAAATTGAGAAGCCAGCTTGAAGAGAGAAGATAATTAAATATATGTGCAGAGAGACACAGAATTAAGAGAATATTTGGTCCCAAAGAGAGAGAGAGAGAGAGAGGGAGAGAGAGAGAGAGCAAAGGTGCCTGTTGACTTTCCAGTTTCCCTAAAGAAGGCCCCGCTCTGGTTCCTCTATTTGGTCTCCTTAAGATTCTCTTGTTCTCATAATCCTCTTTTCATTTGTGCTTGCTTGGGTGTGTTTCAATTTCTCACAACTCCCAAGTGATCCCCAAATAATTCAGTCCTCTACCTATTCCCTAGCGCCAGAACCTCTAAGGCAACTAGTGATTTCCTTCATTTTAAAAGCTTTTCAGGGATGGGGATTCTAACTCTCATAAAAACCTATTGCAGTATTTAGAAACCTTTAATTAGAGTCTTTCTTATTCCATACCAAACTTTTACAGAGATGAGAGCCCTTTCTTTGTTGTTGTTTCTTTTTGTCCAATGAGATAGGTAGCAGATTTATTTCTTATTCAAAGTAGCCTTCAGATCCTTCATTAATATTTCCCAAACTTGTTTCATGATAAGAATCACCCAGGAGGTGTGAGTTAAAAATTCAGATTCCCTGTGTCTTTTTTCTGGATCTGATCCAGTAGGTCTGAGGTGGAGCTAGGAATCTGTGTTTTTAACAAGCATCTGGGGCTAGGAATCTTTGTCTTTAACAAGCATCCTTAGTGATTCCTATAATCAGGGAAGTTGAGAAACATTGTACTTAAAAATAGTTAATAAGTTATCCCTTGTGATTTACTGTCTCCAAAAAAATTTCCTCACCTCTAATTGCCTCCCCACCTATGTCTACAAGTTCAAACTCTTCATTCTCTTCAAGGCTCAGAACAAATGCCAATGTCTTTATGATCCCACAACTGGAGGAAATCTCTTCTTTCATTTCAAGTATAAGAAGACAGTTCCTGAACAGTACCTGATGCAGTATCCTTAACCTTATCTATGGCTCTTTATGGAATTTGTTCTACTTTACCATTATGCTTTTTTAAGCTGCTTTTTTGAATATCCCTTGTCAGACTTTATACCCATTCACTCTGGAATTCTTCGGAGCACCCAACGGAGGGCTCTATAAGAAATAGATTCATGTGGTATCTGTGTATAAAGACTGAGGGAGATCCTCTTTCCTAGAAGCTATTCAACAGTAGTTCAGGGGTAGGTTACAGTGGAGCACTCCTTACCCCTGCATTGGGAACATTTAGTGAATTATCTCAGGCCAAGTCCAAAGAAAACTTGCTTCTTAATGTGTGTCTCCCTACCCTACTCTATTGACAGAGGTTCAACAGTTTTGAGATATTTATCAAGAAAAGGTAGAAGAGAATGAGTGGGTGAAGGACTTGATTTTGGGAAGAATGTGGAAATTTGTCAAGATGCAGTGGTATCTTTCTCTTCTCTTTGCCTTGTAGAAGAGAGAACATTTGATTTGTCCCTTGAACCTACAAGATTGGGGTACTCAGAATATTCTTCCCTCTATAGTTAGGAATGGGTAATAGTTTCTTCTCTGTGCCCCTAAACCCTAAACTATCAGAATGTATAATGCTGCTTATGGTAGTTCCCACTGTCTGCCATCCTATTGTTTGACTTGACAAGGAACTCTGGGACTTTCCTGTGGTCAAATGGACACCTAAAGTGGGGATTGAGCTTAAGTAGGCTTCATTTTGGTAGGAGCCTCTAAGGCTTGGACCTCTAAGGCTTGGACCTTGATGTCCACTTGGGCAAAGGGAACTGAAGCCCAAAATGGTATCAGTTGGGCCATCCATTTTGGTGAACGATGGTGGTGAATGGTGGTTTGGTGAATGATAAGAGGCAGAGCCACAGAACCACAGCAGACTTCTCCCCTAGGGGGGCACTACGCAGGGAGAGGTCACTGAGTGCCTTCTGAAGACCAACATGTGCACCCCCCATGAGACAGTCAGCATTTGACTGCTTGCTGTGGTGAAAGAAGCAGCAAAAAAGAACTAGCAGAAGGGACAGTGGATTTGCTATCTATGATTTTTGGTTACTGAAACAATAGGGTGCCAAACCTCCCCCAGCACTCACTAAAGAAACTTATGTAGTGACAAGATGCTGGAGGGGTAAAGAAGGAGGAAGAAAGGAAGGAAGTGAGAAAAAAGAGTGGGAGAGCAGACCCACCTCCACCTCCCCAGCCCAAGTACCTTGAATTACTAGTTCAGCTAGACCTGGAGAGAGAAAGAAGCTTTATACAGAAACTGAGATGGTTTTAACTGCCAAGTAAATGATGGAAAAATAATGGAAGTGACATTTTTCAGAAGTGAGATTTTGTTAAAGGAGGTGGCTACTCAGCAGAAAGGGGATTTTGAAATGGCAACGCTAGTAGCTATTAATTAGAAAATTTCAGTAATCTAAGCGTACACTTCCTAGTCCAGCTAATTATATATGCAATGAATAGATTTTCTATTGAGTTTTATTCTGTCATTTTTCAATATAGACCCTAGACCAACCTCTGTACTCAAATAATGGTATGACCAGTACTGTTACAATGGAAAGATTATTTGCCAGCTCTTGCACAACAATATCACATTGCCTTTCTGACAATAATATAAAAATGATATGTAAATGCACTGAGCTATCCATTACAATGCCAATTCCTTTTTTCTTCAGTTGGAATTACTCTTTAACTTTTATTTTATGTTTATGTGTTTGTTTACCATTTTACTGAGGTATAATCAACACAATCAAGATAATGAACATATGCACTACTCCACAAGTACTCCTCAGGTAGTACAAGGAAGACACTACTTCCTTGTATCTTTTTATAATTTTTCCTTCCTGCTATTCATTTTTACTGTCCTCATGCCCCACATCTCCCATCCTCCAAGTGCCCAGGCAACCACTCATCTGCTCTTTGTCATTTTTAGATTAGCTTGTATTTTATAGAATTTTGTACATGATATTATGCAATGGGTATTCCTTTTTTTTTTTTTGGCTCCTTTCACTTGTCATAATATTTTGCAATTCATCTATGTTGCAGTGTGTATTAATAGTTCACTCTTTTTTTATTTCTGAGCATTTCATCATATGGATGTACCACAATTTCTTTATGCAAACACTTGGTAATAGCCAGCTGGGTTGTTTCCAGTGTTTGGCTATTGCAAATAAGTTTGCTATAAGCATTAGTACACAAATCTTTGTATGGTCATATGCTTTCATTTTTCTTCAGTAAATAGTTAGGAATTGGAACGATTGGATCACATTGCAAATATATGTTTAACTTTTTAAGACATTGGCAAACTGGTTTTCAAAACGAGTACAGCATTTTGTGTCCTACTAGCAGCATGAGAGTTTTATTTCATCTGTGTCCTTGCCAACACCTCTTATGTTCAATTTTCTTAATTTTAGACATAGTATGAGGTGTGTAGTGGCATCTTATTATGGTTTTAATTTGCATTTCCCTAATGACTAATTATAATGATTAACATCTTTTCATCTTGTTTGGCATCTGTATGTTTTCTTTAGTGAAGCATCTATTCATCTTTTTCCCATTTTTAAACAGTTGGGTTATTTCTTTTCTTACTTTTGTGTTCTTTTTAGACTTCTTAATATATTCTAAACACAAGACCTTTTTCAGGTATATGACTTATAAATATCTTCTCCCAATCTGTGGTTTGTCTTTTATTCTCTTAACGTTATCTTTTGAAGAGCAGAAATTTAAAACATGTTGAAGAAATCTATTTAATTTTGTTTGTGTGCTTATTTATTTATTTACAAATCATGCCTTTGATGTTATATCTAAGAAATTAATTGCCTCACTAAATTTGTGTTTGTTTTTAATCCATAAGCATTCCTAAAGAGCATCATTTTGGTTTTATCCAGATACCTTTAGATCACCAAATTCTATTCCCATTTTTTCATAGTGTTCCAAATTTGTTGCTGAACATTCCAGTGACATTATGTTGCTTATCCTGCTAAGTTGCTGATAAAGCCATTAATGAATATCAACCATCTCACTCAATGACATCCCTTAGATTGAGGTTGGGTATAACCAAATTTTGGGTTTAGTCCTCTGGTTGATTGTGCTCACACATTAAAATATTCTAGACAATGTATTCTTCAATGATTCATAAAAATGTCTTATTTGGAGAAATCAGATTATCTGGGACTATTGTTTTTTTTTTTTCCTTTTTGACATGATCTATCTATTGAAGAAGAACACTAAATTGACCTGGCATAATTCTCCATCTGGGCTCTCCAAACATTTTACACAACCTTATCTTTACACTCACCTAACTTATTTGTTTATTTTTATTTTTAGAATACAATTTATTGTCAAATTGGTTTCCATAAAACCACCAGTGCTCATCCCAACAAGTGTCCTCCTCAATGCCCATCACCCACTTTCTCCTCTCCTCCACCCCGCTGTTAACCCTCAGTTTTTTCTCAGTATTTAAGAGTCTCCTACGGTTTGCCTCCCTCCCTCTCTGTAACTCTTTTTTCCCCCTTCCTCTCCCTCATGGTCTTCTATTAAGTTTCTCAAGATCCACATATGAGTGAAAACATATGATATCTTTCTCTGACTGACTTATTTCACTTAACATAATACCCTCCAGTCCATGCACATTGCTGCAAATGGCCAGATTGCATTCTTTCTCATTGCCAAGTAGTATTCCTTTGTATATATAAACCACATCTTTATCCATTCATCCATTGATGGACATTTAGGCTCTTTCCATGATTTGGCTATTGTTGAAAGTGCTGCTATGAACATTGGAGTACATGTGCCCCTATGCATCAGCACTCCAGTTTCTCTTGGGTAAATTCCTAGCAGTGGTATTGTTGGGTCATAGGGGAGTTCTATTGTTATTTTTTTGAGAAACCTCCACACTGCTTTCCAGAGTGGCTGCACCAGTTTGCATTCCCACCAACAGTGTAAGAGGGTTGCTATTTCTCCACATCCTCACTAGCATCTGTAGCCTCCTGATTTGTTCATTTTAGCCACTCTGGCATGAGGTGATACCTCAGTGTGGTTTTGCTTTGTATTTCCCTGATGATGTACACTCACCTAATTTAGATATTGATCTACATTAAGCACAAATAATCAGTGACATGAATGAGCTCATTTTCAGATACATGGTGACTAGTAAATATTCTTTGAAGCTCTTCTAGATACTAGTTAAATTGATTTAAAATTTTGGAGTCATTTCTTTTTTTTTTAACTGAAGGAAGCACGTCACTATTTTTTTTCACTTCACCACTCTTCAGGGTCTTCTACTGAATTCAGAGCCCTTCTGCCTCTTCTCTTGACTTCTTTTCATGAGGTTTGCAGAAAGCTCACATTCCATCTTAAGGAATTCACCTCTCCATTAGGCTTTTATTGTTCAGGTTGTGATAAACCTCTTATTTATGGCTCATACTCACTCTTCCTGGATGTGTTGCTTCCAGCTCCACACATGTCTTAGGATAAAGTTTACTCATGCTATTTTCAACCACAATTCAACATGTTTCCCTTTGTATTTCCTGCCTGGCTGTTTTCCATCATATTTCCAATTTTTATCTCCCCCTTCTTTGACATTGGAGCTCTGTTGGAGACTCAGCCTCATTGACTTTTGTAGAACAATCAGACACATGATTCTTCCGTGCATCTGTCCACCATCTTGCTACAAAGAGGCTAATTGTCTTGACATGCCAGTTTGTCAACATGAAAGTATATTTTACGTGAGCTCTGTCTGTGGCCCCTTTAAAAACTTTGGATATTTGAAAGTATCTTTTTGCATTCAGCTTCAATATGATCTTGACAGTTCTTAGAGGTTCTAAAAATATAACAAATAAATGAATAAATGATGAGTGAATAAATAAATAAATAATAACATCTTCATCCCCAGTGAGTTCTTAAATGTTTATAGCTGAGTCATGAATATTCCCTGGATTTATTCAATGATGAATAATTCTAGTGCTTGACAACTGTTAAGCAGCATGCTTTGGACTCCATCTTCTTCTACCTGCTTTCCCTAGATTACTGTTTTACTGTTATAATAGCTCTGGAGAGAGGATTTTGAATTGATTTGAAGCAACATGTGAAAATGTGGTCGTGGGTTCCTTATAGTCTCCAGTGGAAATTTGTCCACATCAGAGAACCTTTGCATGAGGTGGCATGACTGGTTTTATGTGTTCCAGGGAGGCCTAGTATTTGACAAGCTGGGAATGTTTTGGATTAAAATGGAAGCACATTGGCAGAATGATGTGGGGAAGCTTGCATAATGTATAATGCCTGTCAGCACCCTGCCCTGATCGAGCCAGTGCTTATGAGTCCCTCAGTTTAATGAGTCCAATATACACCTATGAGTTTTTATAAGCTAACACCAAAGCAAGTTAGAAAGAGTTGAAACACATATGTTTTTTGACCAACTGTGATATTTCCAGGGACTCACCCAGGAGACTTTAAAATGCCTATAAAATTTTCTATTGGAAGCAGTTTCTGGCAGCAAGAGTGTGCTTAGGGTCTAAATTTACACAGGCCTATGAAGGTGTATTACCTGCATGATCTGAAGATCTGCCTTGTGATTTCCTCTTCCTCATTTTTCTGTAGTTCTGCATTCATTTATTTTGGCCAGAAGCTAAAACCTTTTGCTTAACCTAATGCCTCTTGATCCATATAGTTATTCAAATTTTAAAAGTCCTGGAATTACCAAAAGCATTCACGAGTAGTAGAATTGAGTGCTTATAATAGAATTATCTGATTATCTGTGGCTTAATGGTGAATCCATTTTTGTTTTCTTCCTTATTGATGAAAATCCTATTTGAGCATTTTCCTAACCTTACTAAGTTCAATATAGTCAGCACAAGGTATTTTTTCTCTGATGACTGAAAATGTGCTGAGGCAACATATCTGAACATTTACTCTCATTTGGAGCAGTCCTTAGCATACAGTAGGTGCTTGGTGAATATTTGCTTAGGAAAAGTGAATGAACTGCAAAGCACTGCCATTACAAAGGAATGGATTGCCTGTTTTTTATATAAAAGATTGTCCCTACTCTTTATTATTTTTTTTAAAGGTGGAATGCAGAAAGAATCATTCAGTTAACTGTGTGAAATTTAGATGAGTTTTGATTAACAAATGGTATCTTTCTTTTTGCTTCCTTTGTAGAGAAAATATTTAAAAAGACTGACATTATTAGTAAGAAACAGGTTTGCTCAGATGTAGCTTAAGACATTGTAAAGCTGTCTTGAGCATTCAAGAATGCAGTGGGTTTTGTGTGTGCCAAAACCCTTTAGCTTATACCATCCCAACTCCAAGATCAGAAAGTTCAGTGATCCAGAGTCAAAAGGGGTACAGCTCAAGCCAAAAAGAGTGACAGGATACACTGTATATATTGTATATTGCCCTCTTTTAAGAGATGCTTTTTCAAAGAAGACATGAAATGAGAATTCCCTAGCCAGGCTCTCTGCTCTCATCATTACAGCATAATTGGCACGATGGTTTCCCTGACATCTGTACCAAAGATGTTGCTGATTGCTGAATGCATGATATTGGTGATAGTTGTCAGCTGTTCTGGGTTAGCATAGCTGATGTAATCACCAAAGTTTCATTCATAACAAGCGCTCGTCTTATATGGCCCCTTAACCACTTGAATATGGATTTGTGCTGTATGGGTCAAAGTTCGAGTATATATGCAGTGTGAAGCAGTCCAGAATGTTCTGGTAGGTATTTTATTTGCCAACAATGTTTCTTTCAGTTCTGTCCAATAAAAATAGTTTGAGTGGATGGATGGTGTGGAGAGACAAGGTTCTTATACCTATAGGTCTCTCTGATCTTTCATCTTTCCCCCTGAGATCTCTACTACACTTTTCATCAAAAGCACCAGATACATGCTTCTTCAGGATTGATTCTCATGCCTGTTTCACAGCAATTGATGATGTGTGCTTTCCTTGTGTAGCCATGTGCATGGTGTAACTGATCTTCCTTGTTTAGCAGTTAATAAGCACTTTTCTTTGCCTGGCAGGCTCCTACTTCTCGTTTAAGACTTGGCTGAGGAATCCTCTCTGTAAGACTCATTTTTTGACACTTCTGCCCCCAACACTTCTGCTTCTGCTCTCATAACATCATGTGTTTATGTCTGTCAAAGCACTCATGGCACTGTATTGAAATTTTGTGGTATATATCTGTCATCCTCTCTGAAGTGTAAGTTTTTCTAGGTCAGTGGCTGCCTGGGATTTCAATTCCAATTTTTCTGATTTTAATGCCCCTACAAACTCTTCACACTTTGTCACAAATGGGTTACAAAGTGAAGCTATGGGTGCCTGAGTTCTGGAAATTTGTAAGAGCAATACATTTAATAAGCACACAGTATTACATGACTGCACACAATCAAATCCTTCTTTGAAAGAGAGGCTAGTATCTGAGGGCTTTAGCAAAGTGCATACCAGGGGCCAAACTCATTTGAGTTGATTGTTCATTGTCTAGTTTCCTATTGTGAACATGATTTTTGCATAGAGGTAGATTGGCTGGAAATGTTTAGGGTCTGTGCTTTACTTCCCTCTCTTTTTTTCATGGGTTTTTAAGAAGATGGGGATCCTAAGTGGTCTTACAAGTTGGAAGAATGATGTTGGTTCAGAATGGGTGGCTGTGAGCCCATGATATATGGAATGGAGGAGGGGTTCACCTCTTCCCTGCATTAACTGTGTGGAAAAAATGCCACAGAATGGGTTCAGAGATTTTCCTGAACCCATAGGATAGAAGACTTAGGTAATCCCAGTGTTGGAAAGCACTTTAAAGATTATATTAATATATTGGTGACAGATTGGGTAGATAATTCTGACTTCCCATATCCACAGTGCTCAGTCGTTGGTTAACAAACCAACCATTAGCTCTTTTCTCAGATAAATGCTTTGCATTAACAAAAGGTGGAGAGACTTAGGTTCATTTGCTTTGGTACCCTGATCCATTACACATTTCACTTGATACAATATTCCCAAGTGGTGTGTATAAGTCTCTAGAATAAAATTCAAAAAATATTTTACCAATATATGTTATAACTGCACATATCTTGGTCACATGCTCAGGTATACAAAAAAGTAACTGTCTTTAATTTCCCGTCACTTGAGTTGATTTCTATCCTTCTATCTACATCTTTGTAGAAGATGAAATCTTAGAAAATGCCAGGAAAATATTGTCATCTTAGGTTAAAACTCAGTCTATTCATGTTTTACTTCTGCCTCTTTCCCTAGGACATGCCATCATTTTTCAGGATTCCATGCAGGAACTCTTGGACTCCAGAGCTTGTTGGGAATCCACCCATTGGAGCTTAACAAATAGGGTACGCAGACCCAAGGATTCTTAGAAGTTGTCATCAGAGTCTAGCTCTTGCTGCCCCTCTCTAATCCTTCTTTAGTCTTGTCTCATGGAATCTTTATTGAATCTAGACTGACAAACTCATGATAAACAATATTACTTCAATGCTCATTGTTCAAACCAGGACTCAATGCAAAGGATTCAGGATTTTTCAACTCAGAAACCTTCACAAAGCCAGTTGTATTTGAACCTCAAAAACTGAGTCTGGATCATTAGATGTTGGGCATGTTGGAGTTGATTTTATTATACATTTTTATGGCTTACATATATATTATATATGTATAGGTTTTCATGAGTGAATGTTTTTTTTTTTTTTTTTTTTAAACTGGTCAGTAACTTTCTGCATCTTTGCAGTAACAATTCAACTCTGAGGGCATGAGGCTGGAACACCTGGCTGCCCGGACTGGTGGAGGCAGGGACTCTAGGAAACAAAGATGTGCAGGAGATGGAGGCCATGCATTACAAATTCTTCGTATAAGGGGCCTCTGGGTGGCTCAGGCAGCTGGGTGTCCAGCTTCAGCTCAGGTCATGATCTGATGGCTCATGAGTTCAAGCCCTGCATCAGTTTCTGTGCTGACAGCTCAGAGCCTGGGGCTTGCTTCAAATTTTATGTCTCTGTCTTTCTCTTCCCCTTCTCTTTTTGTGCTCTGCCTGTGTCTCTCTCACTCTCTCAAAAATAAATAAACATTAAAAATTTTTTAAAAAACAAATGATTCAAATAATTATTCTTCCACATATATGAAATTGTTCATTTTTATAAATCTGATGAAGCATTAAATGTTGTGATACTTCTAGTCTCATTGTAATGGAAGCTTATTCTTATAGTCTACTGAAGGGCTCAATTTTTTTCCTCTTAAAGTTATTAATCACAATCAATAAAATATGAAAGAGGATCATTTTTTTATTTAAATTCTTCAGCAGAAAATGGATTTAAACATAATAATTTTAATTTTACATATTTTTGTGTTTTTTTAAAAAAGATAACAGTATATTTTGAGGGGTGGGGCTAGAGTGCTTTATAGCTATTGGAATTTAGTATTAAAACTGTCAGCAATATTGTGAGTGTGTAGCAGTTATTGTCTGGGCAGGCCGCTGATACCCTGATGAGAGCAGAGCCTCTGGAACCAGGCTGCCTGATTGCATATCCTGGCCTGCCTCTCTCTCTCTCTCTCTCTCTCTCTCTCTCTCTTAATTTTTTCAAGTTTTTATTTAAATTCCAATTAGTTAACATATGGTGTAATGTTGGTTTCAGGAGTCGAGTTTAGTGATTCATTCCTTACATGCAACATCCAGTGCTCATTCCAACAAGTGGGATGCCCATCACCCATTTAATCCATCCCCCTACCCACTCCCCTCCGTAACCCTCAGTTTGTTCTCTGTAATTAAGAGTTTCTCATGGTTTGCATCTTTTCCCCCTCTATATTCATCTGTTTTGTTTCTTAAATTCTAAATATGAACAAAATGATATGACGTTTTTCTTTCCCTAACTGACTTATTTCACTTGGCATAATACTCTCTTACCCCTTATTATCCATTCCTCAGTTGATGGACATTAGGGCTCTTTCCATAATTTGGCTATGGTTGATAATACTGCTATAAACATCGAGGTGCACATACCTTTGATCAGTATTTTTGTATCCTTTGGATAAATACTTAGTAGTGCAATTATTGGATTGAAGGATAGTTCTATTTTTAACTTTTTTAGGGATCTCCATACTGTTTAAGAGTGGCTGCACCAGTTTTCATTCCCACTAACAGTGCAAAAGTGTTCCCCTTTGTCCACATCTTTGCCAAAATCTGTTGTTTCCTATGTTGTTAGTTTTAGCCTTTCTAATAGGTGTGAGGTGAAATCTCATTGTAGTTTCCATTTGTATTTTCCTGATGATGAGTGATGTTGAGCATCTTTTCACATGTTTGTTACTGATGTTTCTTTTAATAGAACAGCCTACGTCTGTGCCTCAACTTCCTTACCTGTGAGATAGCAATAATAACACTATGGCAGAAGGCTGTTGTAGGGATAAAATGAGTTAATGTATATGGAGAGTTAGGTCAGGGAATTAAATCTTAACCATTAAACCTTGCCTTTGATCCAAGTCCAAATGAATATTTTTTCCCCTCATAAACATGATGCCTCAGGGACATAATTAGATTGACAGACTTCTCACAAACAGGACAGATAGACTTGTTTCAGAATAGTCCTTTCAATGGATGTTGTCAGGTTACATACCTGGGCAATTATTGGATATTTACCATGTGTCAAATGTACTTGGGTGGACGGTAGGAATATGAAGTGGCCTTAAACATGGTCTGTCTCCAGACAGAAACATGGCAATAAAATGGTCACGTAAAGGATAGTTTTCAGAGCAAGATAGTTTATGTACAGGGTCAGTTGAAACCATAATTGTGCAAGGAGAGTTTAGCTTATGTTAGCATGGAGTGGATGTCTAGGCCTTTGTGTGTGGTACTCCACTTCATGGTTATTCTAATAGAAAGATATCTTTTTCCTCCTTGAGCAAGCTTTCACTGACTCTACTGCCAGTCTTCTCTGGCAAACTGGGCAAAGAATGGGGAGGACATTCCATGTAAGAGGAACAGTATAAACATCACTGAAAACATTTGGAGAACAAGGAGATCTTACATGGATTTTGTTCTGTGAAAATGTAATATGTACTATGGAGATGTTATGCTCAGATCACAGTATCATCCCCCAAAACCAGAGACTGCCAGGGAGACCGAGTCACACATGCAAAAGCAAAGGGCTTTATTAGGGGCTTAAACTCGCTGGGCCTAAGCTCGGGCTCACAGACTTTACCAGCGCAGTGGATCCATGCTGAGAGCCCTGAACAAGGGCTGAGCAGGGTTTTTATGGGGTTTGGGAAGGAGGAGTTACAGGAAATTGAGACACAGGTACAGTGATCCAATCATAATCACATAACATCATTGGCAGCAACTTTAACCATACACATTGCTTAGCGTGTTTGTTACTTTTGGCAGGACCCAATCACAATATTTAGAGTATTAACCAATTACAAAGTGGACCCAGGACCCCCACGTAGGGTATAACTAGCCTTAAGCAATATGTGATTATCTATAGCTTCTATCTCTAGGCCTGCCCTTAGGAATGTTAAGCATTTTAGCTGGCCACTTCTGGTTGGGTGTTACTAGGGTGGTCCCTGGTTGAGCAATCTGTGCCCTTTTATTGTCTAATGATTCTGAGAAACCGACACTTAGGCCTCCAAGGTCAGAGGGGAAACTTGAAGCCTATCATGGAGTCAGTTTGGTTCAGACCTGTGTCCTTTCAGAGAGTGATAGGAATATTACTGAGACAGGGCAGGTTATGGCAGCCCATCAGAAGCTTTTAGGCAAAAGATTGTTATGATCAGGCTTTACATGCTTGGAAATAATCCAACATCAGTGTGGAAGATGGTGTTCCCAGGGACAGGGCTGGAGATAGGAAAATTATTGGGAGGCTATTGTGATAGTTCTGGTGAGACTTGTTGCTGGCACCTACTAGCTTCGTGGTCATAGATGTGGAGAGGAGGGGATGGATTCATGAGCTATTTGGGAGGAAAAATCTGCAGAGGTCAGGAGTCATATGAGTGATTTGGATTCATTAGAAGGTGTCATGCTTGAGATAGGGAACCTAGGAAAAGAAGCAGGATCATATAGATGGGAATCACAAGTGTGAAGAACCCATTAGTCATCCAGATGGCAGAGTCTTGTTGAGGAGGGATGTGAGTTAGCTATGGGCATATGTGGATGAACTGGGCCAGAGAGTATGTGGACTGGGCAGCGTGGTAGGCCAGGATGGGGTCTGGGAAACACTCATATTGAAAGGTGGGAGAAGGAAGAAGAGACACAAAAAAGCCTGAGAAAAAGCAAAGATGGGGGCAGGGACAGGACTACAGGGCATGGGAAAGAAGTGGGAGGCAACCAGTGTAACTCCCTTTTGAACACTTGGCTCATCAGATTTGGAGAAACACTAATTATAAGAGAATAGGCAGAAAATAGGTAAGCAAGGGGAGGTTTGAAGAGGAAAGCCAGGAGAATCCTGCTGGATGGTCCAGGCATGGGGCTGTGACTGTATGAACCAGAAAATAGAAGAAAAGGACACTAGGAGACTGGGAGACTGGGCAAACAATGATGCTATTGTCAGGAAGGTCATCTCCAGTCAGGCTATTTCCAGGAATATGTTCTCCTAGATTGATCATAGTGTAGAAATTATAGAACAGGATGTAACAGTGTTATTATTTAAAATCAGATTCTATTTGTATATACTAGTAAAAAGTGTTTCAGTGATGTCTTTCACAGGCACTCACTTCTTTTTTCAAAATTTATTTTGACAGAGAGGGAGAGAGAGAGAAATAGAGAGAGCATGTATGCACAAGTAGAGAGGGGTAGAGAGAGAGGGAAAGAGAATCACAAGCAAGCTCCCTGTGTCAGTGCAGAGCCTGATGTGGGGCTAGATTTCACAAACCAAGATATCATGACTTGAGCCAAAGTCAAGAGTCAGACAGTTAACCAAATGAGCCAACCAGGTGCCCCATGGGCACTCACTTCTTATTTAAATGTGCTGAGACTGTGCCTTAAAAGTGACAGTTTGTATAATAATAACAGTTTGTATCTCTCAACTGGAGGGCAGGCAATATAACATATTGTGTAAACTCCCAGTTCCTGCTCGTTCCCGCTTGCTTAAAGATGGGGCAGTAGAATACCTTCCTGGAAATGTTGTTTTGATAACTCAGTGAGCTCAGTGTACTCATAAGCATAGTGGACGGTGCATAATAAGCACATAAGAAAAGGTTTATTGTTAGTGTTATTCCTATAGAGGAAATTACTCTCATGTGTGATTTTTATGCAAATTGCAATATATTGTACAGCTTTAGTAATTTGAAAATTAGGATGATTATAAGTAAGCTTATATTTGCCTCCAAGCTATTAGTAAGAAGGAGTTATTATTAGCAAAATAAAATGTACAGGAATTATTAAGAGGAAATATTTACCTTAAGAAAGCTGCTTTTTTGCCATTTTAGGAAGGCTCTTCACATACACATGATTGAATTCCATGTAAACTAAAACTAATGTACAGATAATTGGAATTCATTACAAGTTATTCAAATCTATTAAGGAGTGCAGAATGTCTACTGAGTAACATTTAACCCAATTTAGCCATAGGGAACTTAGCCTTAAAATTGTATTTGTTTCTGTATATTTTATAGCAGAAAAATTGTATTGGATTTGGAAAATATTTCTTTCCTATAGGTCAGAATTACCAAGGGGTTTGATAACTTTTTAGTTTGTTTTTGGGTGTGTGTGATTTTATTGCTGAGAGTAGGAAGGGCTTTATTTTATATTCCCTCTTAAATGTGGCATTCTCTGGGACTGTATTCTGCATATGGGAGGTATTCAATAAATATTACTAGTATTTGTGTAGGAAGAATACAAAAATTTTGTAATTCCAGAAATTGGTTCATCACTGCATGCAGTTTATTGGAATACTTTATTTTAGTCATCTAGTGTCAGGATGGGAACATATCTTACTTTAATTAATGGTTTGATTTTCTTCTGGAACATGTATTTACAAATTATTTCTCTTTCTTTCCTAGAGAATAGACTAATTCATTGTGACTAGTCTTCCTGAAAATTTGATGCTTAGCATCAGGCTGTGGTTATTATATTTATGAACATTAGTCAGGTTTCTTCCTCTCATGGACATAGAGTATATTATTTATCAGTCTCATTTCCTTCATCAAACTCTGTGAGATATGACATATCTTAAGCTTAATCTGAAATACACTAAGATTTGTAACAGTCTTGAAGTAAAATTTATTCTTAAAAAGGTTTTTCAGTTAGCTATTGATTTCCCTGTTCACAACTGTGTTTTTGGTTTTCAGTGTAGAAAGAAAAAACAGCAATGAGTTTTGGCTTCCAACTCCAGGATGCCTATCAAAAGTACATTTGTAAATAAGAGTGTGCCGGACCCTTCACTGTCCAGGGTGAATTTTAGGCCTGCTTCAGTTAAGTAAAAAGAGAAAATTATCATAAAATCTTTCACTTCCATTGTAGGTGAGATTGCACATCCATCTTAATGAAGATATTTATTTCCCCCTATTTGACAATATCTGTTTCCTATCATTGGAGAAAAGTAATACCTTTTCAGAAATGAATCTGAAGTGATTCCAGCATGGTCACTATGGCCTGACTTAGTTGGAGTTAGGGGTTCAAGTTTGAGGGAAAGTATCTGAACTGGGGAAGAAGATCCCCAAGATGCCAGAGTCCCATCTTGACCATGTTTTGGGTCTTTCTTCTTTGAGGTCCCTAAGATATCTATTTCAGTGGGTTATACTGAAGAAGATATTCCAGTGAGGTAGTCTAATTGTTTATAGCACTTCACTAAGTCCAATGATTTATGTGTATCTATAACAATATTTAGTGACTTGTGAAATGGCCTAAACCTCATTGGTGAAGTCAGATAAGTCTAGGTTTTCTCAATCACTGTTTTAGTTTCTCAAAATAAATAAATAAATAAAAATAAAAAAGCATTGAAAAATGGGCAGTACTTACCAAGAGCAAAACAAACAAACAAAAACCCCTTTTAGGAGCCTGATGCTTGGTGAGACTTGAAAAAGAAATGAATTCGGTGGTAGATCCTCTGATTAGAAGTCTAAGGACCCCTTAGTTACCATTGTAAGCAGTATGCAATTAAAAACACTCTTGGTGAATCCTTTTTTTTCTTAAACCTATTGTGATTTCCCTGTCCCTTATTTTTCCACATCTATGTAATCTATTCATTGAGGTTTCAAATTCCCTTAAAAACTAGATATAGCCTTTTCCCCCCCCAATGATAAGATTTCAAGCACAAATAAAGTGTGGGGGTTGAGTAATTAAAATTTACCCTATGGCATAAATGACTAACACCAGAGTCTATTCACAAAGCAGGGATCATTTGCTCCTCAAATGAAGGGCCTAAAACTGGTCTGTTCTAGGAGCAGACATAATGCAAATTGGATGTGTTGTTCACCATTTCTTCTGTTTCCGTGTGGCTCTGTTTATGTCTTGAATCACCAGATTGACTCTATATATCACCAATAACACATTCATCACTTCTGCATGTTATCTCTTGGCTTTTGGATAGTGTATAGAATTGGAATAATTATAACTCAGGCTGTTCATAGATTAAAAACATATGATTTGAAACAAACATACCTTTAAGAAAAGACAACATTTGGAACTTGTTATCTTTGTATGAATAATTTTTTTTTTTCGAAAAGACAATTGTATGGGATTCTAATGTTCTGGCTGACCTAACAGAGGAGCAGTAAGGGGCTTAATGCTTTTCTTTCCTCACACAGTTTTCCTGGCCAGTGCTGCGATCTGAATGATTGGCAAGCTCTGTAACTGAGTTCTTGAGAAAACAAATGATCTCATAGATGGAGCTGCTCCATGTTAGGAAGTACAAGAATTATGAAATGCAGTCACAGCAGAGAAAGAAGTTTGTTTGCATTTGGATGGTGACCTTTTGTGTCTAAGGTACTGCGTGGGGTGGATGAGGCCAATAAATGCCTTTACTGGGGTTCTGGGGAGAAATTCTGGTTCTTTTCCCTACCCTCCTCTCATTTAATTCTTTTTTTTTAATTTGGGTTTTTGGCAGCACCTCTGAATCATGTAATATACTTGAGGCTACCAGGTGAGAATACCTTTCGGCTTGGATATGATTCCAGGAAGCAAAGTTTCCTGGTTCCTGGCTCTCTTAGAACATTCATCATTTGTCTGTTAAAGTAATGTATATTATTTCCTATATGTTATAGGAACTCAACAAGTCTAACTAGTACCTTTTTACATCTTCTCATATTCAGAAAGCTGTAGACAAGGGGGAGAGGTGGAGACCTTGCGCTGGGGAAGGGCTTGTTCTGCGATGGGACTCAGGCCAGGACAGAGAGGTCTCAGTAGTCTCAGTCACCAGCATATCTGGTCAGTCCAGACAGGCTCAGTGCTCTACTCTACCTGTGTCTGGGATGCTCCTAGCAACCTAGCTTCAGCTTTTATCTTTCTGTTGTCTACTCCTTAAGTGCTTCCCTGGACTCTTGGGCTCAGAATATTAACAGGAAGATTCTTCTTCCTCCATCCTTCTCATTTTGATCTCCAAGGCTATCCTGATTTTCCTCCCTTCTAAAATAGACTTCATTTTTCAGAAAAGTTTTGGGTTCACAGCAAAATTGAGTAGAAGTAAAGAAATCTCCTATATGCCTCCCACCTCCCTCACTATCAACATGTAGCACCACAGTGGTACGTTTGTAGCAACAGAGAACCTACATTGACTCATGATTATCACCCAGCATCCGTAGTTCACATTAGGGTTCACTCTTGGTGTTGTACATTTTGTGGGTTTGGACAAATGTATAATGACATATAGCCAGCATTATTATCATGCAGATAGTTTCACTGCCTGAAAACTCCTGTCTGCTCTGCCTGTTCACACCTCCATCTTTCCTAACCCTTGTCCACCACTGTTCCTTTTACTGTCTCCATAGTTTTGCCTTTTCCAGAAGGTCATACATTTGTAATCATATAGTAAATAGCCTTTTCAGGTTGTTTTTTTCCACTTAGTAATATACATCTAAGTTTTCACCATGTTTTTTCATGGCTTAATTGCTCATTTTTTTAGGTGCTGAATGATATTCCATTGTCTGAATGTACTACAGTTTATTTATCCATTCACCTACTGACGGGCATTTTGGATGCTTCCAAATTTTGGAAATTATGAACAAAGCTGCTATCAACATCCTTGTGCAGTTTTTTTGTTTTGTTTTAAGTAGCCTCATGCCCAACGTGGAGCCCAATTTGAGGCTTGAACTTATGACCCTGAGATCAAGAACTGAGCTGAGATCCAGAGTCATACTCAGCTGAGCTACCCAGGCACTCCACATGGTTGTTTTAATATACAGTTCTCTAATGACTTTTGATGTCAAGCATTTTTTCATATGCTTCTTTGCCAGCAGTATATCTTCTTTGGCATGGTGTTTGTTCATGTCTTTAAAAAAATCAGATCATTCATTTTATTATTGGTAAGTTTTAAGGTTTCTTTGTATATTTTAGGAAGCAGTCCCTTATCAAATAGATCTGTTTTTTTGTAAACATTTTCTCCCAGTCTGTGACATGTCTTTTTATTCTCTTGACCATGTCTTTTGCAAAGCAGAAGTTTTTAATTTTAATGAAGTTCAGCTTATCAAATTTTTCTTTCATGCCGTTGGTTGTGTATCTAAAAAGTCATCATACACAAGGTAATCTAGATATTCTTCTATGTTGTCTTCTAGGATTTGTATAGTTTTCTGTTACAGTTAGGTTTCTGATCTATTTTGAGTTAGTTTTGTGAAGGGTACAGGGTCTGTGTCTAGATTCACTTTTTTCTTTGCTTATGGGTGTTGAGTTGTTCCATCACCATTTGTTGAAAAGACAATCTTTTCTCCATTATTTTGCTTGTGTTCTTTTGTCATGAATCAGCTGACTATATTTATGTGGGTCTATTTTTGGGCTCTTTATTCTGTTATATTGATCTATGTGTCTGTTCTTTCACCAATACCAGACCGTCTTGATTACTGTCGCTGTATAGAAAGTTTTGAAGTTGGATAATGTCAGTTTTCCAACCTCTTCTTTTCCTTCAACATTATATTGGGTGTTCTAGGTCTTTTGGTTCTTCATAATTATAAACTTTATAATTTTTGTTGATATCCAAAACATAACTTGTTGGGATTTTGACTGGATCTACAGATCAAAGTTAGGAAGAATTGACTTCTTGGCAATATTGATCCTGATTATTATTTCAGTTCAGATTTGTTCAGCCATGTACAATTTTATCTATACCATATGATAACCCCATGACCAGCAAACTGCAGAAACAAAGGTTCAGAGAGGCTGGGTAATTAGTTCAAGGTCAGCAGGTGGGAAATCACAGAGACAGGATTTGAGTGCAGATCTGCCAGGCCCAGAGTCCTTACTCTGAGACATTTCCCATGGTAGTATCATGGAATGATTCAGGAAGCAAGCTTTGGTGCTAATATAGCAGGATTTAAACCTTGGTTCTGGCACTTGCTGGGTGTGTGACCTGGCATGTAACTTCTCTTGCTTCAGATTTCTCATTTATCAGATAGAGTGATAATAATAGTACCTGCTTCATAGAGTTGTTTTGAGGATTAATGGAATTGGTCATGGCAGTGTTGTGAATGGTTCTTAGAACGTAGTAAGAGCTTAATAAATTTTAACCATTGCCAATATAACCACTCTCTGTTGGTCATAATGATCTTTGGAGCCTGGGTGTTGGCATTTGGACAATGCAATCTAAATATTGTAAAAAGGAAAGTGACTATCTGGCATTCCTGGAAGAATGCCTACTCATTCACTGGTACAAAGAAAGCTTTGAACCTAGTAGGAGTACATCATCTTTTATTCCAAAGTTTGATAAAAGACTTAAAATGAAGATATATATGCAAAAGACAAATCTTGCCTTAAGATTTTTCTAAGGTGGAGATGACTGATATAGCAGATATTTTCCTCAGCCCAAAAAGATTGTGCACCAGAACTTGGGATCAGGGGCAGAATAGAAAGGGAAAAGAATGCTAAAATTGGAAACCAGAGACACTAAAGGCAATCTTCATTACTAAATATATAAGAAACATCATTAATAAAACAAAGTCTATTCTAGATCTAGACCAGTGTCTCTTAACCTTTTTTCACTGCTCACATGTTTAAAGAGGAAACTAAATTAAATCTAAATTAATGAATTAATTGAATTAAAATTAAAATGAGTTTGATTTCTCCCTAATAAGGGAAATCTAAACCCAAATACTAAGAAATGATATTTTGTTACAAGTATTATTATCATAAATATTTTTACAAACTATTAAATATCTAAAGATATTTTTCACACCCTGCTTCCCTGCCAAGAACCAGTTATTGTCCCCTTGGGAGTGACAAAAACCTTGTTGAAAAGGTATAATCTATATCATAGTTGCCTCATCTCTCACATGAATTATTATGATAGGCTCATAACTGGGCTTGATGACTTTAAATCTTTTAAATTGATCTACAGATGAAAGGATTTTTGATGGAAGTTTATTTCTGGTTTGAGACTGGTTGGAGAAGATGAATTTTGGGATTCTCCTTAACATTTCCTTACCATTTTGTTTTCAGTTGCGTCTAATACTTGAATTAAGCTAAGTATGATTGCCATTAGTATGTCATAACACTATGCCTGAATTCTGTAGCATTTCATTTTAGGCCTCTGTCAAGGGCCATTTGGTGCCTAGTACCTCTGTCCTCTTGGGACCCATCCTTAATAGCCAGGCCTATCACTTTACTTTGCTCTGCATCTCAGGTACCATTCCTGTCTCTTAGGTTTCTTTTTAGTGCTTTTCTGTCTATTCAGAAAGCCCTCTCTATGTCTTTTCAGTCAACACAGATACCATTCTTCCTTTAACAACCAGCTCAAGAATCATTTACCAAGCCTATATTCACCTTTTATTTCTCAAGATGTCATTTACTCTTAGTTCGTGCCATACAATCTTGCCCTTGGCAAGATATGAGTGTGTGTGTGTGTGTGTGGTTTTTTTTTTTGCTTGGTTTTACGACTAGACTATAAATTCTTTTTTAAAATTTTTAATGTTTTTTTTTAATTTTTGAGAGAGAGAGAACAAGCAAGCACGAATGGGGGAGGGGCAGAGAGAGAGACACACACACACACAGAATCTGAAGTAGGCTCTAGGCTCTGAGCTGTCAGCACAGAGCTTGACGTGGGGCTCGAACTCACAAACCATGAGATTGTGACCAGAGCCAAAGTCGAATGCTTAACTGACTGAGCCACCCTGGTTCCCCTAGACTATAAATTCTTTACTGAAAGAATCTTCTGCAGGAATTCTAAGATCTGTACTGAGTACACAGAAGATGCTCAGAAAATACTTCTAGTCTTAAAAACTTAGGTATCTTGAGTAAATTGTTCATGTTAGAAGTCATTAAAGAAACCTCACATTCATCTTCTGTTGCCATATGTGAGTTGCATGTTGCAGGAGGGAGATTGGATTAGCTTAGTATCTCTCAGACCTGTGATTCAGTGGTCCAGTAGATTTTTGAAAACATATTTTGGGGCATAGAATAGAATTGTTAGCTTTTTTACTTCGTCAATTATCGACAAAGTACTAGGAACTATCTCGTATAGTTACATCATTTCATAAAAGAAAGGACATTTATACATCAGAAGAATAGTAATAACATATCTCAAATTATACAGTCATTTAAATCAAATAAAGTTAACTCCACAAAAAGTTCATTGTATTTTCCTTACTGTGTCTAATTTTCCTGCCCATGAGTGAAAACTAGTATACACTAACAGGGTGCAATGAACAAATCCATCCTTCTCTTGTTTGGGCCTTTATAATATCTCTTTCTAACTAATTTTGGAAAGGGCTCAATGGCCCTAAATAATATTTAAACATCCACTAAAGTGGCAAAAAATTATTTAAAAATTAGGTCATGATTCTGATCATTTCCCTATCCATATTATTACATATAGCTGAGAGTCGAGTAGAGAATGTGCTCTAGTGCAAGTATCAAATTGACTTTCAGATGTCATAAGTCCATCTATAACTTAATTGTGGTCTTCTCATGATATAATGAATTCAGTATTTATAGCAGTTGACATTTTGTTCAAAAATTTGATTTATGAAAACTGAATATACCCAGAAGAGTTAGATAGAAGCAGATATTTGTCTGTAGTTCTGCACTTTTAGTACTGGGATTCTAGAGCAGCAGGTGTCCTGGGGAATGTGGAAGCCAAAGGCAGAGTACGAAATAAGCTTGTGCCTAATGACAGGACATCATCTCGTATGTCCTTTAAGGAAAGACGTTGCTTATAAACTTACCACAGAAATTTCATATATCAATTCTGGTGAGCAAGGCAAGAAAACAGGAGTTGGAAGCTGTGGTCGCTGTCTTTCCACTTTGCTTTCTGGCACCCGTTGTGGTCTCTGGGATTCTAAGTTACACTTGTTTGTGAAATGCATGGTACCACCGATAGACAGCTGTGTGTGTGTGTGTGTGTGTGTGTGTGTGTGTGAAGTTTTTATGCTCTGCATGTAAGAAGTTTCAGGTGCAAGATATTTACTTCTCTAGGTGGATTGTGTATGATCAAGACATCATAGATAACATTCTCATTGTGTGGGGCCATTTTAAAGTTCTGTGCAATTTTCTGGGTACCCCAGAAGCTCAGTTCTGTGTCCCCAAGTTAGAGGCCTTCCTGCCCTGGGGAGTTTTACTGAATAAATTAATTAACTCTCAAACAAGGGACATGCTTGTCACCTTTCATGTTATTTAGGTGTGAGCTATAGAAATATTTGTGCATTACTGTATATAACCCTTAAATGAATTCAGCAATTATTACTTCCCTGTTTCTGAACATTTTAACATGAATGATTTTTTTATAGTAAAACAGCAAAATCTGTAGTAGTTTTTTTTTGTTGTTTTTTTGCTAATCTTTTGCAAGATTTGTCTGTGCGTTTTTGTTTGTTCCAAATGAAGAAGACACACTGAATATTTGATTTCTGTCTTGCTGCCAAAGTCTATTATTGAACAGGCAGTATGGCATTGTTTGAGGGGTTTACAAAATAGCCAGCATAAGATGGAAAGTTATGGAAGATTGGGAGAGACTCACCAAGTGTGTGTGCCATCATGATATGCATTTGAGAGGTAAGGGAGTGGGTAAAGGGAGGCACTCTGTGAATGACATATTGCAGGCTGTGGAAATGGTCAACTGGAAGAGGTTAGATAGAGGTTAGTTATTCAGATACTCTTTTTTTAAAATAGTTTATTGTCAAATTAGTTTCCATACAACACCCAGTGCTTCTCCCCACAAGTGCCCTCCTCCATCACCACCACCTCTTTTCCCCCCTCCCCCTTCCCCTTCAGCCCTCAGTTCGTTTTCAGTATTCAATAGTCTCTCAAGTTTTGCGTCCCTCTCTCTCCCCAACTCTCTTTCCCTCTTCCCCTCCCCCTGGTCCTCCATTAGGTTTCTCCTGCTCTCCTGTTAGACTTATGGGTGCAAACATATGGTATCTGTCCTTCTCTGCCTGGCTTATTTCGCTTAGCATGACACCCTCGAGGTCCACACACTTTTAAGCATTTTGCATGTTTGAGGAAGAATACAATGTTGAGGTAGAAATGTGTTCCAATTCAGATTCTTTGCTGCCCCTTATCTAGGATTAACATCTCTGTGACTTAGTTTTCTTATTTGTAAAAAGGGAGCTAGGGGGAAGTCTTTACTGTCATTCAGGGGTGTAGGCTGACAGAGGTTCTACTTTCACAAACAACCTTGTGTGACTACATCATCCTGTTACCTGGGAGGGGAGGAGCACAGAAGGTTTCATGAGAGAAACTTGGAAATGGCTCATACTACTGACACACATCCTTCTTTGGCTCCCATCTCATCACAGGCATAAACCTCACTGCAAGGAAGGCTTCAAAGTGGGGATTAGCTGTGTGCTCAGGGAGAGGAAAAAAACAACATGGATTTTGGTAAAGATTCAGCAGTTCGATACCAAATGTATTAGCACTTAACAGAGTGTTTTTGTTACTATGACCTCTCAGCTTAGTGTACTCTGTATGCTCAGAAAACGTTCATTTATTTAATTGTTTTTTCGTGTCACAGATGTTTGTTAAGATCTACTATGTGCCATTCATTATGTCTGGTTCTGGTAGCTAAAATGGAGATGACTGATCACTTATTTATTTATTTATTTTTGGTAGCAAAGGAGAAAAATTCCAAAATTTCCAAACATATATGTGTTATCTTGTATCATAATCTATAATTGAAAGCAGAAGTCAAGCAAAACCCTAATTTCTTTTGCATCAGTCTTATACATCTTCCATATCTCCTTTATGATTTGGCACAGTTCTGACTGAACATATATAAGCATTCAAATATATTTGTTGATTAACAGTGTATTTATTTGATCAAGGAACAAGTGTGCCTGAAAACTATTAATAAATATGAGTCACTCTTTCCCCTATGTTCCCTAATAGGATTTGAATTCTAAGGGAATATTTTGTTTTTTATTAGAGATTTTGGCTAAATTAATTGACCACTTCATTTAGTACTGTGTAGACAGGACCTTTAGTGCTTGGGGTAATAGGTCTTATGGGACCAATTTAGTTTTATTCAGAAAAGCAAATTTCCCTCCTCAGAATGAGATCTGATTTTCATTAGATAGGTTTTCTACAAGATTATTTAGTAGAAGTAATGTCCAGAAGCTTCTGACTGAATTCAATTTTAGCTGCTTCTCATCCATGTGGATCCCTACAGTGCCCGAGTTTGGAAGAAAGCTGGAATTCCATTTGGGAAGTTACCATTAACACAATTTTAGCTGAAAGCTTAGCTCTCTATGGAAGACAAATGAAAGGATACTTGAGCATGACTTCTCAGAAGAATAAATTGAAGATTAGTATTGGATTCCAACTAGAGTAGGCCAGTGACTGTTCTTTGCACCATGCTTTCTCAAATAGCATAATCTTTGAGTGAATCTCAGAAGTAAAAGGGATAAAGGAAAGACTAGATCAGCACAGGGGGGACAAACTGCAAGGAAAATATGCTGAATTACATAAAATGTATTTTAATTAGCCACAGTGGATAAAGCACTAAATTAACTATGCTTTGGACTCAAGACACCTTGAAGCAGCTAGAGGGATTTGGAGGAATGAATAGCTTTAGTTTTGTCCAAAGAAAATCATTATATAACACATCTGTTGGTGGTTAGCAAATCTTCAGCCAACATGTCTGAAAGACTGAAAATATTGTATATTTAAGGGATATAACTTTGAATTCTCTGCTTTTTCATGAATTCAGTGGTAGGAAAGAAAACTTATTAGAAATTGGACTTCCAGACTTATTAGAACTTTTAGAAATATTCTAAAAAAAAGAATCCATCAAAAAAGGTGGGGCACCTGGATGGCTCAGTCAGTTAAGTGTCCAACTTTAGCTCAGGTCGTGATCTTGCAGTTTCTGAGTTCAAGCCCTATATGGGGCTCTGTGCTGACAGTGCAGAGCCTACTTGGGATTCTCTCTCTCCCGCTCTCTCTCTCTGCCCCCCTCTCTCTCTCCCTCTCTCTCTCCCTCCCTCCCTCCCTTTCTCCCTCCATCCCTCCCTTCCTCCTTCTCCCTCTCAAAATAAATAAGTAGACTTTAAAAAAAGAAAAAAAGAAAAAATTCCATTGACCTTCATAAGGACACTTTAATTTTTTTTAATGTTTTATTTATTTTTGAGAGAGAGAGAGAGAGAGAGAGAGAGAGAGAGAGAGAGACAGCATGAGTGGGGGAGGTTCAGGGAGAGAGAGGGAGACACAGAGTCTGAAGGCAGGCTCCAGACTCTGAGCTAACTGTCAGCACAGAGCCTGATGCAGAGCTTGAACTCACAATCCATGAGATCATGACCCAAGCTAAATCTCCCCTCAGCTTAGGCACTTATAAAAATATGTAAGAATATGCTTGTAAGAGCTGTGCAGTCAAAATTGCTGATCGTCATTGGCTCTCAATTCTATATCATATACTTTCTCTTCTCATTTGGGTAATTATCTCCTAAAAAGGTCTTTCAGGAGACTGGAGCTGGGGAGAAAGTTGTGTATGGATTGGGAGTGGGAAAACATGGCAACTCAGAATGTCTTCCCTGGATAGCTTGGTTGTTAGAACAAAGAAAAATCTAGGAGCGGTTTTCATAATTGCTGGGGCTGCTGCCTCCAATTACCCTGTAAAACCATGTTGGTGTTGCTTGTCTTGCAGTTGGAGGTTTTGGGCATTGGAAGGTCCCTGGAAGAGATGAAGAAGTGGTTCTCATTGCTGGGTGTATGTTTGAATCTCCTGAAAAGCTTTTAGGAAGTTATAGAGGTGCTAAGACTCATTCTTAGATATTTAATTCAATTGATTTGAGCCTCCCCAGGTGTATTTTAAAATAGTCCTCAGGTGATTGCTGTGCAGTCACAGAGACAGAGGAAACTCTATATTTGCCAAGGCCCCAGAGGACAGTTGCATGCTAGATAAGTTGCTTTCTTCCATAGTCACTTGCACCTTTTCTTTTTCAACCCCCCATTCAATGTTTCTGTCCTTCTCACTGACTCTTCTGTTAATAGACATTTTTAGAATAGATATAGCATTTTTTTTTTATCATTGGATACTAATCAGGGATAGTTTCCACTTTTTCAGTTGATCTACACTGCTTGTAATATGCTACTTCAACTAGCACATTAACTGGAGTAAACCATGCCCATGACTGATTAGGACCAGATTAATTTCTCTTTGATGTTTTGAATTATTTTATAGTTTAGTTGGTTTGCCATCAGTCAGTGATGTGAAGTAAAATTTGGTGTGTATCATACAGGATGTATAATAGTAAAATTTGGCATGAGAAGTTCAGTGATTCTACAATGAAAATATCCAAACACATCTCTGCTTAAACCTTTCCTAGTAAATGCTCCCATTCTTTTTAGCCTAAACATGCCTGTTTATATGATACAGTTTATGCAAACCATATTTTGTGAATGAAATTGGAATGGGTTTCTGTGCAGTGCTAAATTGGCTTATTGATCTAACCTTGCAAATTTGCATTAAGTTATGGTCTTAGTTTATAGTCCTATAGTCTCAGTTCCATATAGACTAAATAGTTTTCTATAGGGTAGAGCCACTTCTTTGCTAGATATGGAGTTATAGAAACATTTTCAAGAAAATCCAGTTATAAACATCAATAATTGGCAATAAGCTGAATAGACTGGGTACTTATTATTTGTTTTGCTAAAAAGATTATATTATAGGCTTTCCTTAGGGATTCAGTTTACTTAGATATTAAGGCAGGCCACACTTACATAGAAGAGTATGACTGCTTATTGATTCCATTCCACAAGGAGCACCCACACAGCCTTCCATGAGAAACTTCAGTGTAATTTTACATAAAACAACAAAGTTTGTAAGGGCATTAATCATGATTAGTAGGTGAAATCCTTGGCTAGTTTTTATCATTCTAAAGATAACAGACCTGGGGAAGCTGAGGATGGCAGAAAGAAACCCTAGAGGGAGTGGGGAGCATCAGATAGCACTGGCCTGGGAATGGAGGAGATAACCTGGGGCTGGTTCTGTCACTTGCTCCGTCTGATAAATGACCTGGCTGAGCTTGATTATGCCTCACTTTCTTTCCAGTTTTGGTTCACTACCATGTTTTACATCTTTGTTTTTGTGTGTCAGGTCATTGCCTCATTGTGATTAGGACCAGCATTGGTATGATCTTAAGTGCTGATGGCATGTATGACAGTGCTTCTCATTCCTTATTAAAGATATGATGGTCTTTAAAGGATTATTATTTTTCATGTTTTTAATAAAAGTATGCTTCTTGCAGTCTTCTCAGGACATCTTAGGAAAGGCTGATCATTGAGTGCCTTAGAGGAAGGGTTGTGGGTCAGGGGAATTTTAAAGGGATGAGGGAATTAGTGAGTAGTTGGGTGAGTGGAGAAGTACATGAAAGAACATGGAAACGTGTGAAAGAAGATAGGGGTCGGAAAGGTTTTATTTAAGTTTCTTTTTTTTTTCTCTATTTGCAGTTGAAATTCACACAGATGCCAAATTCATATTATTATTTTTTTAGAACAAGTTCATGAATTATAGTTGTTACTTTGAAGCTTTTCCCAACCACTTGAAAATAAAGATTCCTGAGAATAAATCCCCTAGAAGTTAATTTACCTGAGTACAACTATGCCAACTATCCAGGCTGTAACTCTGGGCTAATGTCAGATTGACGATCAGAGCATGAACAATGATTTCTGTTTTTCCTAATCCCTTACTGGCTCTCCTGGGCATTACCAAAGCCAAACTGAGGTGGTCTTAGAAGATGTAGCTGCAGAGCTGGCCTGAAAAGGGAATCCTATGAAGTTTCTGTGTTTGTTGTTGTTGTTGTTGTTGTTGTCGTCGTCTCCACATCCAGGATGAGACCTGGCTCTCCATAAAGCAGCAGGTAAGAAAGGAATTCAGTTAGAAACATGGAAAGGCCTGGCAACCCCATCACTGAGAGAGCAGGTCTGGGGACATTGTTGTCTGAAGTTCTATTGACATTGATTAAAAAATTTTCAGGACCCCTAGGTGGCTCCATCAGTTAAGCATCTAACTTTTAATATTGGCTCAGGTCATGATCTCACAGTTTGTGGGATTGGACCCCATATCATTCTCTGTCTCCCTCTCTCTCTGCTTCTCCCCTGCTCATGTGCATGTGTGCATGCTATATTGCTCTCAAAATAAATAAATAAACAAATTTTTTCACAAAACTGGAAAATGTATTATAATAAGATAGCTTGCCCCTTTAAAAATTCATTTTTAAAAAAGCTATTTTATAAATGACTCTTTTTATCAGTTTGTTTTACTTCAATAAAACATCAAAACCACTTGATATGTTGACAGGTTGAGAGAGTTGGGTACCTCATTCAGCCAGACATCCTTCTCCACATGCCTCATGACTTCCCTTGACACTGAGACCTCTCACTGTTACGCACTGCCTGGGGAGTATTACTACTCAGTGTTACTGCTGAGCTCTTTGAGATTTTCCTTCGTTCTGCCTCTCACCTCCTTATTAAAATGGCAGGACAATACACTGTTTCCTCAGAGCTTGTTAGAAGAGGGGCCATTCTAGCAAATTAATTCAGGATGAAGGGTTAATGGACCGCAATGGTCTAAAGCAAAGACCTGAACGCTTTTTCTTTAAAGGTCTTGGTTGCAAATATTTTAGGTTTCGTGGGGCATGTGGTCTGTGTCACTACTTGACTCTGCCATTTTGAGAAAGTAGTTATAGACTATACAGCATAGCTATATCCCAGCAAACCATTATTCATGGAACATTGATACATCAATTTCATATAATTTTCATTTGCCATAGAATACTTTTTTCTTTTGAATATTTTCAACAATTTACAAATGTGAAAACCATTCTTAACTCATGGACCATATAAAAATAGGCAACAAAGCTAGATTTGACCCATATATATGGGACTTTACATTTCTTTAACAAAAGAAATAATTAGCAGTTTGAAGTGTTGTGTGTATGAAGGGTAGAGGGGAGTTGTCAACAGCTCTCAGTTATCGCCCAGGGCCCACTGCTTGTCACTCTTGCTTCCTTAAGACCAGTTGTGGAAAGAGCCCCATTTATCAAGTGAATCTGGTCAGCCCTGTATAAATAAGCTCAATGGTTGTGTAGGTTTCACTGAATAAACAACTTATACTTCTCATTTAGGATCTAGAGCCTAGAAGGCTCTGATTCACAGTGTGTGCCAATAATGGAGTCCTACTGACTTATCCTTGGAAATACTGCCAATTCTTCTCTCTTTTTGAGTCCTGCTGTCTTGTTATCACACTAGTCCACAGTGGTACACCATCCTTGTTTCCTTCTCTTTAGGGTATGGCTAAATAAGTAAAGGTTTGTCACAATCCAGTGCAGATTGATGGATGCATATTGTGGGAGATGTTTCTGCTCCATTCAGTTCCTTAGGGACCCAGGTTCATTCACCTAGTGGCTTTGTCATTCTCCAAGGCCTGAAATTATCCAACTGGTCTGCATCTGAACAGCAGACAACAGAATATACCTTGTGAAGGATGCTTTAGGGGCTAGGGTGGGAGCCCAGCTGAGAATGTTGGCCAGAATCCTCAGCTCCTCTCCATCAGATACCTCTGTGGCACTGTTTGAACATGGCAGCTGGATTACACAAGCAAATGCTCTAATAAAAAAAAACAGGGGGAGGAGCCAAGATGGCGGAGAGGAAGGGAGCTCTGAAAACTTCGTCTGCCCCATCGATTGAACTGAGAAGGACATTACTCTCATCTGCAAGAGTGGAAGGAGAAAATATGGATTCCAGAAGGAAGAGAACCTGAAGGATACCTGAGTAAGTGAGTGTGAACTGGGGATATTGGAAAACGGGCCAGCCTGAGACGGGCAGGAGAGGTGGGAGCCCCAGCCCAACTCGGGGCAAGCGCGCGGAGCCCGAGAGACAAAGAGAAGAGACAGAGAGACTGAACACGCTCATAGTACTGTCTCTGGAAAAGAGGTAAAGAACACTTAACCGCGCTTGGAGAGAGAAGCTCACTCCATAGATAACTGCTGGGTAGCCTAAATCCTGAACCCAGGTGGCGCAAGGGAAGGGACAGCTTCCAGCCCTGCGCCATCTTGGCGAGAAATCGGTGGCCATGGCAGAGGCAGTATCAGGGGTGCTCACTTCGACCTTGGTTTTGGGAGTGGGAGCACGCACCTCATTTCCACGGTGCATCTCACCCCCAGCATTGGCCGTGCAAACCCTGAATCCCAGGTGCCAACAGGGAAAAAATAGCCCCCACCTTTGCGCGATCCCGGCAGGGAGGCGGCGGTGGAGACCTGGGTGCCCGCTCAGGCTGCAGGAGCTCCCAGCTCATTTGCAGCAGCTCCCAGCGCCTCCAGCAACAGCTGCAAACTCATTCCTCCCCCAACTCAAACGCGATCCCAGCTGGGGGTTGGGTCTGTGACGGTGCGCACTTCACCTCCTACTGCGCATCTTGCCTCAGGCAGGGGCAGCCAAAATCCCTGCATGAGCCAAGACAAACCTATTCCTCCCGCTAAGAAGCCAGCCACCAAAGCAAATACATCTCATCTGTGGTAGCAAAAAAGTGCATGGACTGGAACTTTGAACCGGGGTGGGCCTGGAAAATACAACTCGGCTCAACCGTGGCACAAGGAGATCAGACTCATTGGAGTGGCCTACAGTTCATAGTTCAGCGGAGCTTGGCGTGCTGCCTATCTAATCTCTGCAGACACAAAGACAGAGCCTCTGAGAGCAGCCTCCGAGACCTACCACACCAAACCACGCCTATCCACGAGGGGGAGCTGCTGGTTTTTTTAATAATTTTTTTCTTTATCTTTTTTCTTTTCTTCTTTTTCTGTACGTATTTTTTATTATTATTACTTTTTTTACTTACAAATTTTAAAACATTTACTCCTTATTTTCCTTTCTCCTTCCTCCCTTTTTTTTACCTTCTTGCAATCCAGATATATTCTCCTATATCTTATCCCTACCTTCCCCTTAACTGGTCATACACTTTTAGACTGTCCATGTCCCTTGTTGTCTCTGACCCCCTTTATTTATTTATTTTTTTCCCTTTTTATATTTTTTCCTTTTTCCTTCCTTCTTCTCTTCTTTTCGTCTCTTTCCTCTCCATTCTCTTTATTTTCATTCCCCCTTTTAATGTGTTTGTTGTTTGATTTGTCTGTGTGTTTGTGTGTTACTGTTCCCTCTGTGTTTGTCTGTTTTCCTTCTTAGGACTACACCAAGAAACAAGCCAAAGTGTGCATGACAGTGAGTCCCAAATATTGCTGAGTAGGGAAATAAAATATTCAAAGGCACAACAAGAGAAACTGAGAGACACCATTAAGAGAATATTTCCTGAAACCACAGGCCCTGGACAGTCAATAAGCCTCCTTTAACAGAGAAATATTAACAGGTGCACAGTGCACAACGAGCTTTCTAAAGGTGACAAGAGACAGAAAACGAGCAAAAATGACGAAACGAAGGAACTATCCCCTGAAGAACCTCCAGGAGGAAGTCACAGCCACAGAACTGTTCAAGGCAGATCTAGACAACATACCGGATCAAGAATTTAAAAATTTGTCATAAAATTAATCGCTGGGGTTGAGAAAAGCATCAAAGAATCAACTGAGACAATGACTAGGCACTGTGATGAGTTAAAAAAGGCTATAGATGAGGTGAATAACAAACTGGAGGCAGCCACCTCAAGGATTGATTAGGCAGAGAGAAGAATAGGTGAATTAGAAGATACAGTTATAGCAAGAGGAAGCTGAAAAAAAGAGAGAGAAATTAATCCAGGAGCAGGAAAGGAGAATTCGAGACCCGAGTGATACAATCAAACGGAACAACATCCGTATCATAGGAATTCCTGGAGAGGAAGACAGAGAGAAAGGTCCTAAAGGGATACTAGACCAAAGTATAACTGAGAATTTCCCAAACCTGGGAAAAGAAATAGACATTCAAATTCAAGAGGCACAAAGAACCCCCTTAAGACGTAACTTGAATCAGCCTTTGGCTCGACATATCATAGTGAAACTGGCAAAATATAAAGATAAAGAGAGAATTCTGAAAGCAGCTAGGGAGAAAAGGGCCCTCACATACAAAGGGAAACCTGTCAGAGTGGTTACAGACCTATCTAATGAAACTTGGCAGGCCAGGAAGGAATGGCAGGAAATCTTCAATGTGATGAACAGAAAAAACATGCAGCCAAGAATCCTTTATCCAGCAAGCCTGTCATTCAAAATAGAAGGAGAGATAAAAGTGTTTCCAAATAAACAACAATTGAGAGCATTCATGACCAC
>NC_043706.1:73432703-73434057 GCF_006229205.1 Suricata suricatta | reverse complement strand
TTTGTTTCGTGGGTGTGAAGTTTGGTGAGTTCCTTGTATATTTTAGATACTAGCCCTTTATCTGATATGTCATTTCCAATTACCTTTTCCCATTCTGTTGGTTGCCTATTAGTTTTCTTGATTGTTTCCTTGCAGTGCAGAAGCTTTATATCTTGATCAGGTCCCAAGTGTTCAGTTTTGCTTTCATTTCCCTTTCCTTTGAGGATGTGTCGAGTAGGAGATTGCTGCGGTGGAGGTCTAGGAGGTTTTTTCCTACTTTCTCCTCGAGGGTTTTGATGGATTCCTGCCTCACATTCAAGTCCTTCAGCCATTTTGAGTTAATTTTTGTGTATGGTGTAAAAAAGTGTTCTAGTTTCATTCTTCTGCATGTTGCTGTCCAGTTCTCCCAGCACCACCTGCTAAAGAGGCAATCTTTTTTGCATCACATACTCTTTCCTACTTTGTCAAAAATTAATTGGCCATACATTTGTGGGCCCAGTTCTGCGTTCTCTATTCTATTCCATTGGTCTATGTGTCTGTTTTTGTGCCAATATGTGGGGAGTGGCAAAGATATCAGCTGCTTGGCCATTTGCTAGCCGGATTTGTCACTCCCTGAGGGGAGTTGCAAAATAGGCAGGGGAGCGCCACTCCCTGCCAGAGGAGAAGGCAGAAGATCAAAGATCAACCACCTACAGGCAGGGTAGCTTCAGCCCCTCAGGCGCTGTGCTAGAACACTTTGGTCTGGTTCCCCTTTTACTCCAGTCCTAATCCCTTGACCCTGTTTCCTAGCAACCGACCTGACCTGGGTCAGCTGCCTTGTTTTCCCCACCTTGAAGGCTTTATAAGGAACAGTTTTCTCAATAAACTCTCTCTTTCGCCTGATCAGAAGCCATGAGTTGTGTCTTTACTCTCTGTGCGTCCCTTTTCCTGCCCTTTTTCTCCTTCCCTCAGGAAAAGAACCCACGAGGACTCTCCACCCTGCTGGTCGGGGTGGACGAGACAGGTACCCCCGAACGCAGGGGACGAACACTCCTGGACCCGGCCTCTGGGTTACAACACCAATACCATACTGTCTTGATGATGACAGCTTTGTAGTAGAGGCTAAAGTCTGGGATTGTGATGCCTCCCATTTTGGTTTTCTTCTTCAATATCACTTTGGCTCTTTGGGGTCTTTTGTGGTTTCATACGAATTTGAGGATAGTTTGTTCTAGCTTTGAGAAGAATGTTGGCGCAATTTTGATGGGGATTGCATTGAATGTGGAGATTGCTTTGGGTAGTAATGACATTTTCACAATGTTTATTCTTCTGATCCATGAACAGGGAATGTTTCCATTTCTTGGTGTCTTCTTCAATCTCTTTCATAAGTTTTCTATAG
>NC_043706.1:73383892-73432603 GCF_006229205.1 Suricata suricatta | reverse complement strand
GGGGGGGGAAGACAGGTGGTGGTGATGGTGGAGGGCACTTGAGGGGAAGAGCACTGGGTGTTATATGGAAAACAATTTGACAATAAAATATTATGAAAAAAAATAAATAAAAAATAAAATAAAATAAAATAAAAAAAACACAGGAAAGAGAAACTTTTAGTCTTTTAGAGTCTAGGCCTAGAAAGCGGCACAATATACCTTCTGCTGTATTCTGTTGGTCATGAAGTCACATAGATTATTGTAATTAAAGCGGAGAGTATAGAGATCTTAGCTCTTCCAACTGAAGAATTTCAGAGAATTTGCACTCACTTTGAATCTACCAGAAAGTTACATTGAAGATTGATATGAGTGAGTGCGGGAGCATGATGCTAGCCCAGAAGTCCATCTCTATTCACGTCCACTGTGAACTATGGATCAGCCATTCTGGGAGCAGCTGGGACTTCAGATTGATTGCCTACACCAAGGCTCAGCAAACTACAGCCTGGGAGTCATATCTGGCCATTGTCTATTATTATAAATAAAGGTTTATTAAACACAGCCATTATCAGTCATATATATACATACATGTATGTATGTATGTATATATATGCCTTTGGGCTTCAACAGCCGAGTTAAATAATTGTGATAGAGGTTATATGGCCTATAAAACCTAAAACATTTACTCTTTGAGAAGCAGTTTGCTGGTGCCTGTTCTTAAGAGTCCCAAAAAATCCCCATCATTAGGACTAAGTGCTATCAGCTTGAAAAAGCAGGATCTGCCCTTGTGATTGACATGAGGACAAGCACATTACTGATGGGTCATGAGTTGCTATGGCTTTGATAACTGAGCCCTTTAAAAGTGTGGAGGTTGTGCATTCTGCTATCAAATCACCCAGGTCTCTGGCAGGATCAAATTTTCTGGTAATTTGACTATGTTCGGTTTTGGCAACTCCCGCCCAGATCCTTGGCAAGCTGTATGTTCCCTTTTACCATTTTTCTTAGTACTATCTAACTCCATTTCTTGCAATGATGGTTGCAGTGGGTAGGACTGGGAGTGTGTGTTTTCTTAGCCTGATGGGGCAGATTTTGGAACCTTCTGAAGCTGAGTTGGTCTGGACTTTGCTGTGAGTCTTCTCAGATAATGTTGACATTATTGTTGGTGGAGAAGGCCTTCCCACTTGACACTCTTTCTTTTAAAGCAAATTTCCAAGCACTGGTTTTATGTTTTCTTTTTGTTCTTGAAGTCATTTCTAGATTATCTGTATTACTGGCATATGTGTGTACATGCTGTAGGGATAAATTAAAAATGCAGAATGATCTAATCCCTTCTTTAAAATTGACATTTGGAATTGTTTTCCTTTCTTTCTCATTTTCTTTCTCTGTGAAGGAGTTCTTTAATGAAGTATTCACAGAAAATCCACATTGAAAATTCACATGTAAAAAGCCTGACTTAAGGAAATTTGAGAGTAACTTTTCAAACTTCCTCTCTGTGTCCCTTTCTGTCTTTCTTCTTCTGCAAGGACAGAAAAGGCTTATGGTCATAGCAATGGCTTGGAAATCCAATTAGATTACATGTGCTGTGTTCTGTTTATATAATGAGTCCTTCGGTTGACATTTTGTCTAAAGGCATGTGGAGGAGGATCTTTGTTTAACCTGTGCTCTATCATCTCACCTTTCAATACAAAGGAATAAATGAAAACCTAAAGATTTCACTCCTGAAGGAAGCCAGATACATGAAAGTGTCCTGAACTGATGCTTCCTGCTTTCTTTAGACTCCGCATCAACACAAAATTGTGTGTTCTCCTTTATTATTATTTTGCAAATTCTAACTTGTTTTTTATTTTGTCTCTGATTGGTGTTAATCTGAAACAGCCTGTTAATTCAAAACAGCAGAAACATTCACTAATTTGATTCCTCAACAGTTTATAAATGCTTAGCAGAAGCCAGAATCACAGAGGTGTGTGTTAGGTAGGTTCCCTGCCCCATCTTTGCCTGTCAGGTCAAGTGAGGTCAATATCACCATAGATTGTAACTATGTTATTACCCCTACATTCTTCGGCTTCTCTTAACTATAGTGGGATCAGTAGAGGTAGTTCACTAGCAAAGGGAAGTGGCAGTGGAGAGGAGTGAAGGACTTAATATGAGAACATGGGTTTTGGGAAATGCATCCTCCCCTCCAAGATAAATGTGTATGTTCTCTCCTTAAGAGACCATGAAAGCATGTTGGAAGCTTCGAATTAGTAAACACAGCTCTTCGTATGCTCACAATCAGATATTTCTACCTGCAGACATTTCTATCTTTTCCTTTCATAGGTGGTCATTTTAACCAGCTGAATCAGTTTGGGTCACCGGTAAGATGACCAGTGCTAACAAGTCCCCCTTTTTCTGATTCTCATCCCCTCCAGGCTACAATGCCTTGATCAAGTATTAAAGACTTTTGCTCATCAATTATAAATAAGGCCTAAAATAAGTGTTCTTGAAAGAGGCTCTACCTTGATTTAAAATCATACTATGTCGGGGATCCTAGGTGGCTCAGTCAGTTAAGCATCTGACTCTTGATTTTGGCTCAAGCCATGATCTCATTGTTAATGAAATCAAGCCCCATATTGAGCTCTGTCTGCACTGACTGTGTGGAGCCTGCTTGAGATTCTTTCTCTCTGCCTCTCCTCCACTTGTGCTCATTCTCTCTCTCTGTCTCTCTCTCTCTTTGAAAATAAATAAATTAACATTAATAAAATAAAATAAAATCACACTATGGTTCACTGGCTAGTATCAGGATCTGGTATGGAGAGTGGGGAGGAAGCAGGGCATGAGGAGGACTGGAATGCAGGAGGGAAATAAGATTTATGGAGGGTCCACAGTTTTAGACACTCATACCTTATTTTAAAGTTTATTTATTTTGAGAGAGGTATAGAGACAGAGAGAAGGTCAGGCAGAGAGAGACACACAGAGAGAGAGAGAGTGAGAGAGAGAGAGAAAGGGAGAGAATCCCAAACACAGCCCAGCTTGAGGCTCAAACTCAAAAACAGTGAGATCATGACCTGAGCTGAAATCAAGAGTCGGATGCTTAACTGGCTGAGCCACCCAGGCACCCCTAGACACTCACATATTTTGATCTTTGCAAGAACTCCTGTGAAGAGGGAATTATGTTCTTCAGTTTACAAATGAAAGGAATGTCTTTTATACAAACAGGAAAAGCAAGGCACTGAAAGTGACCATTGGATACCCAGCAGTGGTGAGGTGAAGTGGGGAAAGATGCATAAAAGGGAACATAGTGTTCTGAGGAACAAATTTTCCTCTTTTATGACTTGCCTTGGGCTGGCTATGATGATTTTTGGGGCTGAGGGAGGAGAAGGGAAAGATTAGGTGAATCAGGTAGGGAAACTGATCAGATCAGGGGAAGAGCTAAACCTGAGAGAGGAGAGAAAGAAAAGTAACAAAGAAAGAGATGTGAGGAGGAATGAGAGAAGAGCTCAGCTTTGCAGCAATAGATATTCATATCCATTGGTGGTGTATTTTCCTTTATGCTCTATCTGAACAGAATAAATTCAGTAGGATGTAATAACTTAAATTCAGCAAAAATATTGTGCATGGTCTGGAATTGGTTTTAAAAAAATCAAAACAGTCTAGGAGAGATTCTTTATTTTCTGACTTTAAAAAGTTGCAGATAAATGTGCTTCTGATCAGAGGAGAAGCAAGGAGAAGGCGTTGGGCCAAACATATGTAGGCAGGTGCTGTACAACTTCTCTACACAGCTCTGCCAAAGGACCCCATGGGTAACCTTGGCATTTAATGGAAAATGGGTGTTTTTCTGTGCACACATCAGGAGGAGGATGCGACCTCTGGCCGATCTGGATTTGATATCAAGATGATATGTGAGCACATCAATGTGAAGGTGTCAGAATGGGCAATTCCCTTTTCATGTTTTGTTCTGCCCCACGCCTCTACCCAAGCTCACTCTAATGCCCTGGTTTTAGTTTATCTAGCAACAAATGATGGGAGCCTTTTTATCTCCTAGAGTAATGAGGCAGCCGAGCATCAATGTTGGCGGAGTTTGAAAAAATAACAGAAAATAATTCTGCCTCCTGGCCCACTCCCCTATCTTTAGAATAAGCAGGATTTGCTACCTTGTCCCTCAGCTTTCTGTGGTTAGCAAATACAAGGCCAGAGGAATGAAGCATAATGAGATGGAGTGCACTTATATTATCTCAGAACAGGTATGGGGGAGGATCCCAGTTTCAGCCAGAGTGGGTGTCTTGGTTTCTAATGGCTGCAGTAACAAATTACCATAAATTTTGTGGCTTAAAACAGAAGAAGTTTATTCTCTCACAGTTTTGGAGGCAAGAAGTTAAAAACCAAGGTACCAGGCACCATGCTCCTTCTGAGACTGGGTGGAATCCTTCCCTGCCTCTTCCTAGTTCCTGGTGGTGGTCATCATCATCTGTCCTTGACAGTCCTCATCACATGGTGTTCTCTGTCACTGTCCTTACATGTCCTTACATGGTTTTTTCCTCTTCTTATAAGGATGTCAGTTATATTGGGCTAGGGCCCACCTTAATGGCCTCATCTTAATTTGATTACATCTGCAAAGACCCCTTTTCCAATTAAGGTAACATTTCAGGTACTACAGGGTAGGATTACAACATCTATTTTTTGGTGACGTATTTCAACCTATAATAGTAGGTGTTCAGGTATGATGTGCTAGTTGGGCGGGTACTAATGTAGGGCCTAACTATTCTTGCTGATATGCATGGGATTGGGGCCAGATCCTGGGGTGGGGGGCAAGAAGGGAGAAAGGACAGAGTCAATTCAGGTCTGTTGCACTCCCTGGTTCACCCCAAGGAGACCAGTTTGAGAGAAGGTCTACTGACTGAGTTGTCAGGAAACTCTGGGAGGCTCAGCCCATAGACAGTCACTGTTCTGGGGCCCAAGTAGTACAGCATGCAGAGAGGGAGAGGAAGAGAGACTTTCTTTACTTTTTCAAAGAATACAGTGTGGATTTGGCACATTGAGAACCCCAGGGACATAGCACTGCTTGGCACCTTGAGGACTGTCATTCTTCAGAGTGCTGGGGGAGAGTAGAGATGTTAATGGAGACAAATGGCAGTGGCAAAACGAGGCCTTCTCAAGATGGTTGGGATAGGAATATTAGGGTAAGGGAAAAAGATAAGCCCTGAGGACTCTCAGAATTGCTGCCTCTTCAGAAGAGTGACCACATAGACAACTGTGTGAATTGGGAGAGGAGAAGACTATAAGTGGGTGTTATCAATAATTACCCCTGAATTGCTGGGACTTCTCAAGCAAACTAGTCTCATCGCCCCCCACTCTTTAGAGATCTGTGCAGTGTGAGTAGGACAACACTTTTCAGTGCTGACCTATATCATAGGCAGTGGGTCTGTAGGGAAATAATCTTTTTTTGTTTATTTAATGTTATTTAATGTTTATTTTTGAGAGAGAGAGAGAGAGAGAGAGAGAGAGAAGGAGAGAGAGCAAGTGAGCGAGCATGGGGGGTGAGCTGAGAGAGGGGGAGACTCAGAATCTGAAGCAGGCACCAGGCTCTAAACTGTCAGAGCAGAGCACAATGTAGAGCTCAAACTCATAAACCATGAGATCATGACCTGAGTCAAAGCCAGACATTTAACTGACTGAGCCACTTGGGTGCCCCAGACCTAACTTTTAAAAGTGTCCTTTTTGAGGCTGATTGAAATGGTACATATTTTGCCTTTGGACCGAGAGTCCCTTCAGAATAATGTCCTCTTTTTTGAGACAATGCAAGGGCGGCAGGAAAATGCACAACTGCTGCTTGTACTAGTGGAGGGTCCTGGCTGGGGAAGGGAATGACCTTACCTGAAACACTATTAATACTGGAATGTTGGTTAGAATGGCAAGTGATCACCTTTGACACCAGAAACTGAGGTGTTGAGGGTTGCATGGAGGACTTGGGGACTGGGAAAGGAGCCATTAGACACTTGCCTGAGTCCAACACCAAATTGAGGGCTGGGGAATAGAGGCTAATGGGGGATATGGTGGTGCTGAAAGGGGTCTCAGAAAAGGGCACAAGAAGAACCAAAGATATGCTATGTGTAATTCTCAGCTATCTAGAAGTGATCTCTTTTATACCTGGAAGGAATCACTGGTGGAAGAATTCAGAACCATTTAGTATCTCTTCTTGGTTGAGTAACCATCCTTCTCTAGGCAACAGGCTGCCTGGGTCTCCTGAAAGATAACGGTTCCAAGTATGACATTAGTAACACAGATACCATTATGGGCATTTCAGGGGCTCCCTGATTGCTACTCTAGAAGAATGCAAAGAGCTTAGCTCCCAGAGATAGTCTTTGTGAAGGTCAGAGAAGTTTACACCAGTTGTCCTAGGGAGGCACAGAGAGTATCTAAGGCTGAGTCTGGCCCTGAATCTTTTCTAGTAATGCCATGCTATCATCTGGGATGCTGGCAACTTGGAGATGTATGGAGGAAAGATCATCACTGTTCAGTGAGCTCTTACTTGCTAGAGGCTAATAGCTTAGTGACACTCCATTCCATTTATAAGTGATGAGTGACTGTTTTTTCCTCAGCTTTATTTTAGTCATGTTCAGCCATGCATGGTCTTTGGGACCTTCAATATTAGAACAGTGACATTTTCTCTAAACATTGCATTTCTCATGAACTTAATCTTTGGTACTGACCTCTGTGACCTCATATTTTCTAGGTCTATAAACTTTATGAGCTGTCTGATAGCATTTACCCTTTCTAATTTTATCTTTCATTGTCCCCTTCTTAAATCTTACAACTATTGAGTAAGTTAGGGCTGGTCAAGTTGAAAACATATTACTGGGCTCAGATTAGAACTTTTTTGAGTGGCAATAATTTGAAAATTATTAATTTACTTTTCTCTTTTGTCTTATGGAAATATAAGCTTTTCTCTAGTTAGCCCAAGCCATCTATTTGTTTCAGGGAGAGGAGGGCTTCAGCTTCTTTCTCATTCCAGGTCACTCAAGAAGGCCAAGCTGCTATGAGAAAGCTGGGAAGAGGGATTTAGTGTTGGAATTACACCTGACACAAATGTGGGAGGAACTGGGGAAGGCGTGGTCTAGGGGAAGGTTTGGGGACACTATCGAGAGAACCCCTCCCAAGGCACTGGTGCTGGTGAACTAGTAAAAAACCTGCAGGGAAGCTGAGCACATGTGGCCACTGAAGTGAGAACAGGAAGGGAACTTGAGGAAAGGTCTGTGGGAAGCTGTTGACCTTGACAGCTGCTGCTCCTCAGGTCTGTGTCCAAGTGTCTGGTGGTACTGCTGATCAGCAAGGTCACCAGTCTGGAAGACGAACATTTCAATCTTTTCTCACCCTTCATTTGGACAAAGGTATATTCTGTTGGAATTTTTTCTTACTTATTCAAAGGTTGAGTGGAGAGTAATCCAAAATCCTCTTGATGATCAATTATTGTGAAGAGGAAGTTGAAAGAACAGTGCAGCTGGGAAGGAGATGTGAGATGAATGGCAGTGCAGGTGGACAGGGAATGGCCATTGTGGCCCCTGCTTTGTCAGGATGTTGATTTGCTGTGGTTTGTTTTATAGTCCTGTTTGAAAGATTCCCAGTTCATTTTTCCAGATATATAAATTCTCCACAGCACAAAATGAAAATTTCATCACTCAAATCAATGTTGTATCAAATGTGCGAATTTTAGGTCTGACACCTGTCTTACATCATCTCTGCTGTGTAAATTAAAATGAACAAGCAGAATAACAAGAAGAAAATATCTTTATGACTTTTTAAGGTTAAAAGTCTGGGTTAGTTGTTTTATTCTTTTGTTCACTTTCAAGGTTATGGCCACCTCTATCTACTTGGTTCATTCTCTCCTCTGTTTTTGGGGCTCCCATTATGCATGTATTGTTATGTTGATGTTATCTTACACATCTCTAAGGCTCTGTTTATTTTTATTCATATTTTTTCTTTCTGTTCCTCAGACTGAATAAGCTCTCTTTACCTGTCTTCAAGATCACTGATTCTTTGTTCTACCAGCTCAGATCCATTTTTGAGCCACTCTCTCTAGTGATTATTTATTTCTTCAGCTGTTGTACTTTTTCTCTGTGGTATTTCTATTTGGTTTTAAAGTTTATAGAATGCTACTTCTTTATTGATATTATTTATTTCATGAGATATAATTGTCAGACAACTTCCCTTTAACTCCTTAGCTGTTTAAAAACTATTTTTCTGGTAAATTCACACGAGACCATCTTAGAGACAGAATAGTTGCTTTTTGTCTCCCTGTATATGGGCCACACTCCCCTGTTTCTTTGCATGTCATGTGTACCTACAGTTCCCCTAAATATTGGACATTTTAGATAATATGATGTGACACCTCTAGAATCAGATTTCTAACACCCTTCCCCTAGAGTTTGTAGTTGCCATTTTGTTGTTGTTTGTTTAGTGACTTTTTGGACAAATTCTGTAGAGTCTGTATTCCCTTCAGTATGTGGCCACTAAAGTTTATGCTTGTTTTTGTTTTTTAAATTAATTTATTAAAATTTATTTTTTAATATTTATTTTTGAAAGAGAGAGAGAGACAGAGTACAAGTAGGTGAGGGGAAGAGAGAGAGGGAGACAGAGAATTGAAGTAGGTTCCAGGTTCTGAGCTGTCAGCATGGAGCCTGACACAAGGTTCAAACCCAAGAACTCTGAGATCATGACCTGGGCCAAGTCAGACACTTAACCAACTGAGCCACCAGGTGCCCCTAATTTATTAAAAGCTTATTATTTTTATTTTTAAGACTGTTTTTTCATGGATTGACCCTTGGGGTCAGGTCATTATAGCTTATTGGTAAGCAGCTGATTGGCCAAAAGATTTTCTTTAGTGACTTGACCCAGTAAGTATTCCAACTTTTGATAAGGGGTGTGTGTGTGTGTGTGTGTTGGAGATACACCTTCAACTGGGAGGTAGTTTATAAGTCTGTCTTACTCTTTACTTCCTACTTGTGCAGAACTTCAAGGTCAGCCAAGTTGAATGATTGATGCCCTTTCTGGGCCTTCTTGGGCATGAGCACAGCCCTATACATGTGTATGATTTTCTAGATTCCCAGTAATATGTCAGAGCTTTTCACCATCCCCTATAGAAGTCTCACTTCTGAAATCTTCCTTTTTATATTTTTTGCCAAGATTTTATTTGCCCCAATTGGTATCACAGTTTTAATCAAATGAAATTTAAATAATTGAATCTGATTGTTTTCATCACTATCTTGGGAACAGGGCTTTTCTTGTGGAGCTGAATTCTGAGTCAGGCACATAGCATCCTATGTATGCAGCTATCCAAAGGAACTGTGAGTCAGGTCAAATAGTGAGGAGTTCCAGAATTTGTCTTTCCCTCTGATGCTTCCTAGTCTAGAGGTTTTCAAGGCATTGGTATGGAGCTGAGGAGAAAGGTAGATAGGACTAACTCAAGTTAAAATGTCTACTTACCAAGGTTTAGTAGTTTTACTTGAATAAACTCTTTAGATTTTTTGCAAGCCTTTGGTTAATTTCAAAAGTTTTTAAAAAGTTGATTTTAATATTTTTGCCAGTATTCTTGTGGTTTTGATGGAGCACTGGATTTATAGAGGTCCTGATTCTGCTATTCCAGAAGTCCTGCCTCTCCCTCCACTGGTTCCATTTTATATTATGTTTTGGGTGATGCACTCTCCTTCATGGACAGAGTGACCAGGAAGTATCAATTCTCAATCCAGGGAATTCAAATCACAATTCATATACAACTCTGGTCAAATACTCTGTTTGCACTAAACTGATTATGATTCCATGGATAAAAAGGGTATACCCATAGTGAATATCCTTGGTCTCAGGTCTTTTGTTTTCAATGTCTAAGAATGTGACAGTGGTATAAACATTCCAAACATTCTGGATTTTATTCAGCCATATTAAGTTAAACAGAAAGAATTTAAAACAAATATTGGTGAGAGGGGATTTAACATTTACTGAGCATTTAGTACATGCCATTTCATAGGAAAAATATTTTCTTAGGTATCTAATATGTAGTAGTTAAGCAATGAATTTTTCTTTTGGGTTCCTGCCCCAGAGGTAAGGGAGAATTACTGGACAAAAACTGCTCTGAGGCCACTTTAAGATACTACATTCTTTTAGCACAAGTCTTGCTTATATCTGTGTGTAACTGACAATGTTGTATGTATATGCATGGCAAATAATAAACATTGAGTGAATATGTTATATATATATATATATATACATATATATACATATATATATAAACTTTTAAGTTTTGCTCATATTTGCTTTTGCAAGTGCTGGTAAATTTGTTTTTGATCCCCTTTCTATATTAGATCCTAAGTAATTTGCCTATTTCTTTTTAACTCATAAATGTTGTGAGTATAGGCTCATCCCTGTGCAACAACACATGTTCAGGAAGTTGCTGACTTACTGACTATTCACTTTGAAACCCAATTTGAGACTGGGTCATGCCATACCTGTACCTTGAAAGAATTCCATCGTAGTTCACAAAAAAATTTATGTAATTCTTGTCTGTAAAAATTGACTTTACATTTTATGCTGAGATGTCAATGCCTAAAATATGTCAAAAATGAAGCAAAGTTGAAGCAAAGATTTTTATTCTTCTTTGCTATTCGTAATAATCAAATCATATGCACTTCCAGATCCATGCACTTACCCAGAGAAAGAAAAAGCTTCTAGTGTAGATTGAACACTACCTTCTATCTCTTTTTGTCATCCCCTTCAGTTTAGTCTAGCATACTGAAGTTAGACATCATACTGAGACTAAATGATGAAGCAGTGAGTTTGTGGGGAACTGAAGACATCTGGGAACACAGCATATTGAGGCAGACTGGTGCCTCAATGAGGCAGAGAGCAGAGAATTTTAGGGTTTTTACTTTCTCTGTATTCCCAAAATGTGTGACAGTCTGTTCTATCTATCTTATCAGTGCGAAGGACCTTGAAAGAAAGTGTAGAGAGAAGTCAAATCCAGACCAAGTTCTTGCATATCCTTTTTGCTCTCCTTCTTTCTGTCATATCTCAAAGTAACTTTCAGTGAGGATTTACTTCTCTGAATGTGAATATTTGGCTGGTGCATTGCTGCTGAGGGAGTTAACAGTCAGTATCAGATTCAAAGTCCTCGGAGCTATGTACAAGTTCAAAGTGAGCCTCATGTTCTAGAAGTCTTTGGAGCTTCTCTGGATAACCCTGGTCATATTCCCTTCTCTGGGCTAGAGGCTGGAGGACAGATTGTAGTCTGGAACTAGTGCAGACCTGCTCTGGATCTGGGCTGGGACCTGTTAGAAAATATAATTCTAGTCATCCTCAAGGATCGTTATCAGCAGAGGTGATGGAAAGGATATAACTTATTAAGTCATGCTGAAATCCCATGTGAACGTTTACATTTAAAAATTTAATTGGCAAAATTAGAAACAAAGGATTAGCATGTCTTTTCAGGATCTTCGTGTGACAGCTTGTCTGACATGTATATAGAGATAAATATTAGGTTAAGTACCAAATTGTTAGATGTTTCAAAACTGTTTACAGGAGTGAAAAAGTTAAGAGTCCAGATTTTTTCCAAATTTATACTTGTGGCACCTCTTATCTCCTTGCTGCATTATGTGGAAAGTGAAGAGAGATATGATGGATAAACCAAGAACTTAAGGATAAACAAAAATCTTAAGGATAGATGGGAATCCTAGGTTTGACTTTATAATTTAGGCTCCTGACCTCCTTAGCTCCTGTGCTCCCCACCCTACCCCAGGCCCATTGACATCTGGCAATGTCATGTTCCCATTATACAAAATCTTTGGGATCATGAGTTATTTGTCCATCTGAATCTGGAGTGGAAGAGATAACTCTAGGACGGTAAGACCTGTTGGCTTCATGAACATGTTTTTGTTCTCTTAAGTTTATCCTTCTCTTTTTGTAGTTAACAGTATTTCTGTGTATTTCTTTATGCTAGTTTGGACTTCCCTCTGTGAAGGAGTGCTGCTGTGGGTGAGGTATACAGCTGGTCAGGATTTACTGGCCATGAGTAGATATGATTCTTTGGCACCTTCCATGAGGTTCTACTCCAGAATTTCTTTTTTGATACATTTTTTTCTCAGAGTGGGGTGTCTAAATCTGGGAAAGTGGTGGAGATTCAGTCATTGTTGCAGTAGGACCTCCCCTCTTCTGGCCCTGCTTTGCTGTTGGGGGTCTCTTGCTTTCATGATGTGGTTTAGTCTGGAGTTGTGGGGACACATGAGGGTCATTCTGCTGCTTCCACCATTTTTTGGAAAGCTGGTTGGCACCTTTTCCTGGTAATTAGTCGGCCCAAGAAGGGGGCACTATGGAGAGACGTGATGTTGTGACCTTGCGGGGGGCTCACATGCTGCGCAGCATCTTTGGGAGATCTGAGGAGGAGGCCGCATCATCTGCATCCCTGAACTCTTTCCAGTTGCAGCTTGAGGGTGGCCACAGGAAGTCTGTTCTCCATCTTAACAAATACGATAAGGTAACGTCTGTTCACACCAAGGACAGATAAACAGAGATGACTTACTTAGCAAAGGGAATAAGCAGTAGGGTTTGTCTAACTTCACACAGGCACCAAGTAAAGCAGAGAACTGAGTCAAGAACTAGACCCTGCTTTTTTCTCTAATTGCCGAGTGTTTTCCATTACATTTCCAGGCCATCTTGCTAGGTACAGCAAGAAAATGCATATATATCATTGTTCATTATTTATTTACTAAGCTTTGTATTTGTGGTATGTGAAGGAAACTTTAACATGGAAGTTGGCATTTTGTGGAATAAAGCTTGTAAGTCTAATTGATTAAGACATCAAATAGGCTAGCATTAATATCAGACCTTTTCTTGTATATGTTCAATATCTTCCAGTACAGGTTTTTAAAAATTTCAGTGAGCTAGTGGTTTGTAATATAGGAGCTATCTGGTGAAGAAAAAGCAAGATTTTTCTTGATGGACAACTCAGGAGGGTCAGGTAGAATAGAAAATTTTTTGTATCACCTGAGGCCCACAGAAACTGAAGCTCATACTTACTAGGGCAGCTTTCTTTATTATGTAGAAAATGTGAGAAATATGAAAATTAAAATGAGCTGAAAACAATGTTAATCTTCTGTCCTCATAAAACTATATAGGTTTGACTGTTTATAATTTAGTCTTATGACCTCTGATAGCTCCTGTCAATTAATCTTTTCTCTTTGCTCCCTTAGCATGTTTGGCCATTTCTGTAATATTATTTACCACACTTTAGGGTAAATTATCCATCTGCATGTTCTTCCCACTACATTTTTAGGGCCTGGGTCTTAGCCAGCACTTAACACGGAACCAGGCCTCAGGAAGTGCTCGATAAATGTCTCGTGAGTGGAGTTGTGTTAGTGGCTGCCCCCACATAAATAAATCCTCTTTCCTCTCTTGGTTTTCTATTCTTCAGGCCTCCTGCTGTCTTGCTGCCAGCTCACTCCACAAGTGCCTGTTGTTTTAATTACTCTATCGGAATAACTGCAATCATCACATTCCTTTCTGATATTTACCTATTGTTTTCATTCCCACTGAAATGCCAAAATTAGAGCTGGAAAGGACTTACAGGTTTCTAGATATTTCTACTTTTGCTTACTCATTGGAATCTTCCCTTTGGATGTTAAATGTTTATTGGAACCCTATCCCTATTGTGCTTTCTGTCCAGTCAGAACCAAGAATAATGTATGACAAAACCCTATCTTCAGAATCTGCTGGGAAAGAATATCTGGATTTTGACACATTATAGATGCTACAGTGCACACAGTAAGTAGCTACTTTAGGCTATGAAGCCAATTAATAGCAAAGCCAATATAACCAGTAGACTTTAAAGTTCTCAGGTTAGTGTGTTATTTGGGACCCTGAAGATTTCCCTAACTATCCTTAGAAAACTACAAGGAAGGAAGGAAGGAGGGAAGGAAGGAAGGAAGGAAGGGAAGAAAGAGGGGAGGAAGAAAAGGAGGGAGGGAGGAAGGAAGGAAGGAACCAGATCTGTATTCAATACCTTGGTTTTCCAAAGTAATATTAGTTTCATCCCCTTGTAGGATGTCTGCCCAGCCTGGGGTTTGTGCAGAGGGTTTGTACACCATCCTACCATGGTGCTTCTTGAGACTGGCAAATCTGGAGGGTTCATTTTTTCAGAGACCTGGAACTTTTTGCTTCTGGAATTGTATGCTTCATATCATCATGTTTTATATCCTATTCTTCCTCTGTAAACATTAAGTAATCATTTGCGAAATTGTTAAAATAGTAAAATGTCATATTTTATATTTCGTAGCTGAATTAGAAAAAGAAGTTCCTAGTTGACTACAAGCTTTTTGCTTTTTCATTCTTAAAAGAAGCTATGGCTGTAATTCTTCTTTTGATGCTGCTGGCTGGATGAAATATTTTAATAGTCAACTTCACATTTGAATGTTTTTTTCAAAGCAGATTTATTGACTGGGCTCTCCATAGACAGTCAAATTACACATTATAACAAAATAGGTTTCTCTACATTTTGGGGGGAGAAAGTGTCAGTGTTGACTGCATAGATCTTTAACCATGAGATCATTTGGGAATTTGCAGCGTCACATGCATTTCAGCAAGGCGTTCAAACAGTCTCTCAGGATTTCAAACACTCCTGGTTATAAAAACAAATTTTCATCTTTATTTTTCCAAGCTGTCTTCTTATATATAGCACTTCAGAAAACTCACCATTATGGGTTTTATGGCCTGATTGCTTAAGAGTTAATTAGTTCAGCACCTGGGCAGGAAGCTATTTTGGCAGAAACTCTGTTTTCTTCAAGTTCTAGCCATAAAATTCTGGATAGTGAATTGTAATCAGGCACTCCTTTTTTACTGCAGAGCACACAAGAATACTAATGTATTAGCTGACAGAATTGCAGAGCCCTCATTTGGAATATGGAAATCATTTCTTGGTTAGAACAGCCTTAAAGGAGCATATTTCTTACTGGATTTGGGGTCTGCATTTTTATTACTCATTTAAAACATATCAGTTAATCTTCTATACTTTCTTCTTACTACAGATTCCCCCTTAATGTATTATTTCATGCCCTTAAATAGGAGTCTTTGATGCCTTGGCTTTTGTCTCTGATTCTCCTAGGTTGTTCAGGTGGAAATGAGAGAACATTGACTAGTGTATTTTAAATAAGGCCACCCCTGACAAGTGTCCTATCTGTGCTTCTCAGCATCTTACATGTTGTTGTCACACCTTTTATACAGTCTCTGCATTAATGTATGACAGTGAAACTTTATAAGATGGTAGTGTTCATAGCACACTTCCCCTTGCTCCTAATCTGGGAAAGAGAAATTGAATAGCTAGTTCAGTAGCTAGTGCAGGAAGAGCTGCAGTGGTGCAGAAAGGGGGCAGGAGAGGCATGGATACTGAGTAAGTGTTTTTGAGATCCTCATTATGGTTTTCTATCAGTTGCAATCCTCGTTGTGGTTTTCTAGAAATACAGCAAAGAATGGAATTTTTTAAAAATTGCTTTTGGCTTACGAACTGTGTTTCTTGATTTTCTTGATTGCATTACAGCTCAAAGACTGAACATGTGGGGCCAGTTTCCGTTAGGGTTACATGTTTATCCTAAGAAAGGCACCTTCCTACATGTACTTAGCTTTCCCATAATTCTTTGTCCGGCCAGGCCCTTTGACTCCTGTTCTTTAAAAAGAACAGATCATTGGCAGGTTGCAAATTAGAATTCTGCAGAGCTCTGTGTGTTTATCTAAGCTCCAATAGGAGCACTTGTTTTCCCAGCTTATGTAAAAGAATATTACTTTGCCCTCTGAAGTCCACTGTATACTGTTTTCTAATCTTATTGCCTTTCCCTCCCTTTCACGGGGGAGCATGATTCTCAACTGTTTCTTAGTCTTTGCTTTTCTTTATGTTTCACCACATTTTATGCTCCTATGCAATATATTTAATTTGCATATTTGGGAAATTTATGTAAGTGAATCATGTGGTGTATGTCCTTCTAAGACTTGTATTTTCTACTTAACATTATGTTTCTGTGATTTATGGATACTGTTGCTTATAGCTGAAATTCACTCACCTTCACTAATGTATATTTCTCCATATGATTATAGCACAGTTTATTTATCATTTCTACTGTTTGTGAGTGCTGAGAAAGGGTACAGGAGAGGTGAATATTCTAACATGTTGCTGACTAAAAATATCTATTTACCCTTATACCTGATTGCTATTTAGGCATAGCTTTTCATTTGGAAATAAATTTTCCTCAGAATTTCAAAGGCATTGCCCTAATGTCTTCAACCTCTAGTGATACCTTTGAGAATCCAGATACCATTCAAGTCCATCTTCCTTTGTAGAACACCTGTTTTAACTGTTGAGAAGCTTTAGGTAATTTCCTTTGGTCACAGGGTTTCAAAATTTTATAATGATGTGCTTGGGTACATTTATTTTCATCCATTGTGATGGGCATGCAGTGGGATCTTGGCCTTTGGAAACCCAATCTTTCAGTTCTAGGAAACTTGCTTGAATGATGTTTTCAATGATGCTTTTATATCTGTTTTCTCCTCCTCAGAGTTTGCCTTGGATGTAGGATTTCCCAGGATAGTCTTGAAATTGTTTTATCTTTTCTTTCCCATTTTCTGTCTTTTAATATTTTTTATATAGTCTCTGAGAAATTTTTCTCAATTTTCCAACTGAGACTTTTACTGAGTTTGTCATTTGTACTGCTATGTTGTTAGCTTCCAAGAGACCTGTCTTATTTTCTGAATGTTTCTTTTTAAAATTTAAAAGATAGTTTCCTGTTCTTGTTTCATAATTATAATGTCTTTCTTTATCTTTTTATGATAATTATATTTCCTTTCTACATAGTTTTTATTTTTTACTAGTTTCTTTTGTCCTGTTTGTTTGGGGCCCTTACTTTAAAGCTGGAGACCTTCCCCAGATGTTAGTTGATCTGTGTGTCCTCTTCATATATGAGAACAGGGCCCTGATAGGCCAGTTGTCTCATGGATAGGTCGTACGGGACAGGCTTCAGTGCAGGATGACTGTTTTGTTTCCATGGGGAACCCTGATGTTTGTATCTTGAGACTTCTTTCTATTGAGATGGTTAGATTCCCCAGAGAAGACTTCAGTCTAGAGCCTATGTAACTGATTGTCAGCATTCTGGGAGGCAAGTGGAGAAGGAGAGTGAAGAGTTCCAGCACTTAGTATTCAAAGTTTTATTTAATCTTTGTTTTCATTCAGTGTTACTGGTTTTTCATTGTGCCTAATGTTCCTCAGTCCAGAAATTTGTTTATCTTCTCCAAATAATAAAATTCCAGTCTACTTTTGACATGAAAGAAGAGTTGGAGGTGAATATTATTTAAATAGACATTCCGCCAACCCTCCAGTTTTTGTCCTCCACCTTTACTTTCCAGAAGTACCTGGCATCTCCATTTCTTGAGCCTTTTGGGTGTTCTTTAGTGTAAATTGGATTGAATCATGGATGTCTCATCTGGATTAGACCTTCCTGGGTCAATTACCTATCATGAACCTGCTTTCTGATTTACAGGTTTTTCTTGGTCTTCTCTGTCATCTTCCCTTTTCTCCTCTTCCTCCTCATCCTTCTTTCTTTCTCCTCCTCTGCCTCTTTCTCATCCTTCATCTAGATTTTGTGACAAAAGAATCACTAGAGAAAAGGTTTCATGGAGAGGATGTTGGTATTTGTTTATACTAGGTTTAGGAACATATAGTCTCATACTGCTTTGGAGTTCTGGATTTAGAGGTTCAATGATGATAATTAATATGGTAATTGGTAATTTTTTTACCTTTTTTTTTTTTAACTGTGCAACAGGGAACTTCTCAACTTTTTAACTGAAAATTTTTTTAAACTGAAAATTAGGTAAAGAAAATACTCTATGTTTTCAATAAAGAACAAAACAACAAATAAAACCATAACTCTATGTCAACAAAAGAATGGTTGCTGCTAAATCAAGAACCACAGAGCATATCCTTTCAATAAATTAAATGGTCAAGAACAGCCCTTGAAAAAAAGTTGCATAAGTTTTCCTTAATATTTCATTTCCATTTAACACAAGCTGGGACACAGAGATTGTGTTGGAATTGGTTTTTTTTTTTTTTGATGATACTGATTAGAAAAGGCAAAAAGGAGGAAAAGGAATAAATATTTCTATAGGTAACTTAAATTCTATAAATAGGCAAAAACCCATTTTGTATTGTTCAGTGCAATGCTTTTTAACATGGACAGTAAAACAAATGGGGAAAAAAAGATTCTGTCTTAGACATCCAGCATAAAGATGGTATCCATTTTTTAGTTTTCAAAATTTAAAGTGGAATTATAAAGGAGGAAAGTGTCCCAAGAGTCAAAGGGATAAAACCTGCAGAATTTCAATGGGGTGGGGGCTAAGTGTTGTAGTTGAAAAGCAGTTCTGGATAAAAGAATAAGAAAATTCTCTAGGGATCATAATCAGCTGTGAGCCAAATTTTAATCTCGATCCTTTTCCAAGTTGAGAAGTTCCCTGTTGCACATGTGCCTTGAATGTTAGAATTGAAACCCTTTCTTTGTCTGCCAAATCGCTGCCTGCCTGATTTTAATGATCAAGCTGTAGAGAAGCTCCAGTTATGATGGTTTTAAAAGAAAAGATGGAAAACCAGTAAAGAGATTTGCTAAACAGAGAGGGAGTCAGGAAGGGAAAGTTATTTTAACCTCACAGTCTATAGAAAATAAACCATATACCTTGGTTTTTGGCTAGTTTACAGCTGGTGAAAGGATCTGGAATATTGTTGATACAATGGGAGGTGATGTGTTGGGAAGGCTCTGAAGTGAAAGAGGTACTAAAGGAGTTTGGGGTCTTTTTCATGAATATGCCTTTCTCTGGTTCCTGCCAGGGCTGGAGATGTGGCTTTCACTTCTAGTTCACGAAGGTGTCTGTGCCACCTTGGCAAACCAGGCGACTGCACTGTCTCTTAGGTACCGGAGGCTGTGCAAACATGATCTAAGAATGAAAAGAGCCCAGCGACTCAGAATTTGGTACCTTGGATGAGAAATGGGTTTCAGAATCTCTTGAACTGGTGCCTTATACCATCAGTTGACTCTGTAACTTCCCATGTGTTTTGGCCTTGCTTCCCTTCTGAGATCACCAGGAACTTGAGGCACAAATCATATTCATCATTCATTCACTCAGCAATTGTTTACTGAGAATCTGACACAGAAGTCACTTTGCTAGTGTGGAAAGATTTAAAGATAACTAACAAGCCAAGATAACTAGCCAAGGAGTTTGGATTATATTTTTTAGTGTTTTATCATTTATAAGTGATTTTTCGTATACATGCCATTAACTCTTTTAATCCTAAACAATAATTATGATATCAACTGTATATCCTCATTATTTGTAGATTTCATATTTGTTAATTGGCCTACATGCTAGAATTTCATTGTAAACCCTAAATCAATAGTCATAGTGCTCTTGTGGACATTCATGGACATAGTGCTCAAAGCAGTGAAGAATCTGAATGCCTATGAAGAGAATTTCCAGCTGAGTTGAACAAGGTGACTCTTTGCCTTCTGATTTAGCTCTCATGCTGTCAATGAGTGTCCTTCTTGGGGTGTATTTAGTGCCATGTGTCTTGGATTTTTGTGCTTTTTGATGGTGATTTCATTCAATTTTTTTTAATGTTTATTTACTTTTGAGAGAGAGAGAGAGAAAGAGAGAGAAAACACTTGGGGGAGGGGCATAGAGAGAGGGAGACAGAGAATCTGAAGCAAGCTCCAGGCTCTGAGCTGTCATCACAGAACCCAATGTGGGGCTCAAGCCCACAAACTGTGAGATCATGATCTGAGCCGATCTTGGACGCTCAATGGACTAAGCCACCCAGGTGCCCCATGTGATTTTATTTTTAAAATGGTTCCTGAGTGTGTGTTGAAGGGCTAACTAGTGTTCATAAGTGAACGAAAGCTATGATGTGCCTTACAGGGAAAATATGTAAGTTAGATAAGCTTCGTTCAAGCATAAGTTGTAATACTATTCAGGAATCAACAATATATATATTAAACAAGGTTTTTTTTAAAAGCATAAACACGCATAAACCAAGGAATGTACTAATGAGATGGTGAAAATGTGACTGGGGATTTTCTGGAACCTACCCCTGTATTTTCCCTGGGAACATTAAGTTAGTATTTGCTTAATTCAATATTCAAGGTAATTGTATAAAACACTATTACCCTGAATAACAAGAATTGACTATACATATTACCTTTATTCTCATTTTACAGATGGGGTAATTGAGGCTCCAAGAGGAAATAACTTACTTTAGAATGTCACTTTTATTGCGGAGCTGAGGCCCTAACCATGTCATCTGATTCCAAATATAATTTCCTCACCATAGCACATTGCTGAATATCTTATTTTTTAAAATTTTTTATGTTTATTTTTGAGAGACAGAGAGCGACAGTGCAAGCAGGGGACGGTCAGAGAGAAGGAGGCCCAGAATCCAAACCAGGCTCCAGTCTCTGAGCCAGTTGTCAGCACAGAGCCTGATGCTGGGCTCAAACCCATAAATCGTGAGATCATGACCTGAGCTGAAGCTGATGCTTAACCGACTGAACCACCCAGGAGCCCCACATTGCTGAATATCTTTATAGTCACCAAATGCATTGCCCGAGGTAAACCTTCTAATATTGGTGGAATAAATAAACTATGTGAAAACCTCTTGGGCTGGTTACTATGGTGAGGAATAGCTTTTGATTTAGGTTCAGTGCCACCAGTAGTATAAAATATACTTGCAAAAACTTTATTATTGGAGATACATCTGAGTGTGTAGAGAGGAAAGAGGGAACAATGTACCCAGGTGTGCTCTTGAGCTATTTTGATCCTGGTATGTTGCTCTGTGCAGAATCTAGTGAGCTCCCTCCTGCCCCAGCAGTCCTTTAGCTGCTGTGCACTAGCAGCATAAAGCAGCAGGTATAGCCATAACTGATGGACAGTCAAGATATTGAGATTGGCTGTGGAGTTTCAGAGGATGATGGTCATGGAGGCATTCAGGGGCAGGCAGGGGCACTCAGGGAGCCGGAAGTCTGTCATTTCCTGATTCTGGGCAGCACAGATTCATGGCTAGGAACACAAAGTCTGCTATTAGACTGTTTGAGGCTGGAATTCGAACTCATTTACTAATTGTGTGACTATTTTACCTAATCTCTTACTCTTTTTTTTTTAAGACGTTCAAAATCTTTAGTCATCAGGGAACCTCAAATCAAAACTGCAATGAAATACTGCATCCCACCCACAAATATGGTTAGAATCAAAAAGACAGATAATAATAAGTGATGACAAACATGTAGAGAAATTACAGAAATCGAACAGCTCCTTAGGAAACAATTTGGCAATTCCTCAAACAATTTAACATAGAGTATGACCCAGCATATACACTCCTAGGTATATATCCAAGAGAAATTAAAATATATCTCCATAAAACATGTGCATGAATTATTGCATTAGCATTATTCATAATGGACAAAATGTGGGACTAACACAAGTATCCCTCAACTGACAATATAAAACAAAATATAACAACCATACAACAGAATATTGTTTGGCCGTAAAAGTCAGGCATGTACTGATACATGCTACACCTAATCTCTTACTCTTAATTGCTTGCTCTCAGAGTTTCAGAGGCTTGTGGGATTAATCTAAATGGATGAATACATACATACATGAATATATACTCAATAATAATATGATATATGTATAAGACTTTAGCACAGTGCCTGGAGTATGAGAAGCACTCAATACATATTAGCTATTATTTCTTCCAGCTAAAATTGATGATCTTAAAATGCATATACCCTGACAATTGCAGTCAAATGCTCTACCCCTGATATATCTTTATAATTGAAAGAGTTGTGGAGGAAGATAGTGAAGATTTCACTTACCAGCCTTAGAAATAAGATGGCCTTGATACCAAAACAATTTTGAAAAAGAAAAATAAAGCTAGAGGTATCAAATTCCAGATTTCAAGTATATATAAAGACTCCACCAAAAATATTAGAACTGATAAATAAGTTTAGGAAGGTCACAGGATACAAAAATCAATGTACAGAAATGTGTTGTATTTCCATACACCAATAATGAACCAACAAAAAAGAAATTAAGACAAAAATCCCATTTACAAATGCACCAAAAAGAATAAAATAAATTTAGGAATAAACTTGGCCAAGGAGGTGGCAGAACTATACTCTGAAACCTATAAAACATTGGTGAAAGAAATTGAAGACTACAACAAACAAATGGAAAGATATTCCATGCTCATTGGTTGGAAGAGCATATATTGTTAGAATGTTCTTATTACCCAAAGCAATTTACAGATTTAATGCAATCTCTATCAAAATACAAACAACATTCTTCACAGAACTAGAACAAATAATCCAAATTTTGTATGGCATCACAAAAGACCCTGAATAGCCAAAATAAATTTGAAAAAGAAAAACAAAGTTAGAGGTATCATCATTCCCTATTTCAAGTTATACTACAAAAGTGTCATAATCAAAACAGTATGGTACTGGCACAAAAACAGACACATAGATCAATGGAAGAGGATAAAAAGTCCAGAAACAAGCCCATGATTATATGGTCAACTAATCTTTGACAAAAGAGACAAGGATATGCAGTGGACAAAAGACAATCTCTTCAAAAAATAATGTTAGGAAAACTGGACAGCTATATACAAAAGAATGAAACTGGACCACTTTCTTATTCCACACACAAAAATGAACTCAAAATGGATTAAGGACCTAAGTATGAGACCTGAACCCATAAAAATCCTAAAAGAGAGCACAGGTAGCAATTTTCTGAGATTGGCCTAGGGATGTTTTCTGGATATGTTTCCTGAGGCAAAGGAAGCAAAAGCAAAAGTAAACTATTGGGACTACCTCAAAATAAAAGACTTTTGTACAGCAAAGAGAACAATCAACAAAGCCTACTGAATGGGAGAAGATATTTGCAAATGACATATTCGATAAAAAGGTTAGTATCCAAAATATAGAAATAATTTATACAACTCAACACCCAGAAAAAAACAAATAACCCAATCAAAAAATGAGCAAAAGACATGAACAGACATTTCTCCAAAGAAGACATACAAATGGCTAAGAGATACATGAAAAGATACTCAACATTACTCATCATTAGAAAAATGCAAATCAAAACCACAACGAGATACCACCTCATACCTGTTAGAATGGCTAAAATTAACAACATAGTGAACAACAGGTGTTGCCAATGATGTGGAGAAATGGGAACCCTCTTACACTATTTGTGGGAATGCAAATTAGTGCAGCCACTCTGAAGAAGAGAATGGAGGTTCCTCAAAAGTTAAAAATAGAACTACCTTATGACCCAGAAATTGCACTCCTAGGTGTTTATCCAAAGGATATTGGTTCAAAGGGATACATGCACCTCAATGTTTATAGCAGCATTATCAATGATAGTCAAACTATGGAAACAGTCCATTGAGTGATGAATGGATAAAAAGCATGTGGTGTATATATGTATACAATGACCATCAAAAAGAATGAAATCCTGCCATTTGCAATGACATGGATGGAGCTAGAGAGCTCTATGCTAAGCAACAAAGTCAGTCAGGAAAAGACAACTACCATATGATTCCACTCATATGTGGAATTTAACAAACAAAACATGGCATGCCTGGGTGGCTCAGTCACTTATGCATTTGACTCTTGATCTCAGCTCAGGTCTTGATCTCAGGGTTGTGAGTCCAAACCCCATATTGGGCTCTGCACTGGATGTGAAGCCAACTTAAAAAAATCACAAAATAAATGAACAAAGGGGGAAAAAAGGGACAAGCCAAGAAACAATCTTTTAACTATAGAGAACAAACTGATGGTTACCAGAGGGAACCAGTGAGTTGGGGGATGAGTGATGGGGATTAAGAGAACATTTGTCATGATGAGCACTAAGTAATGTATAGAATTGTTGATTCACTATATTGTACACCTGAAACTAATATAACACTGTATTTTAAGTATATTGGAATTAAAACTTATAAACTTAATTTATAAAAGAAAGAAGTGAGATGGCCTTTTGTCATTCTGGAATAGTTTAAGGTGCTGTTGGACCTGATTGATATTGGCCATGGAGGTGGAGGAGCTTTATAAGATCTTTGTGATTCCTTTCAGTTTACTAAGTTGATTCCTGGTACTTCTGTCTTAATACACCAGTACCTCTCTTGTGGACCCCTCCATTCACTAATTACTTTTCATGGAGGAAAAGTGCTAGAACTTGAAGGAAGTGGATAGTTTCTCAATTTAACTCAGTTTTCCCCAGAATCCAGCTAGCTCAGACATTTGTTAACTGCTTATGGACTTTCATGACAGAATCTATTTTATGAATAAAGAGTATTCCAAAAAGTCATGTATAAATTAGTTGTCTGGAACCCTTACTAACTTGTTGATATAACACTATAAATGGCATTTCAGGTTTTAGACAAGCCTAATCAAATACACTTAATGCCAGTTATTAGTAAATTCAAAATGTTTGCTACTGTGTGTTCTAGGTTATAGAAATTGGGAGCATACAGTACAGGAGCATACAGTACAGGAAAATAGGAAGGAGATAGAAATTTTCTTTATCCTGGACAGTGTATAGATTGTGAGATTTCCAAATTGTTATGCTTTTGGGGGATAGCTTTCCTATCACCTTTTGTACATCCCAGCTTATTTCCCAGCTCTCTTATCTTTGGGGCTTTTGAGCTCCAGTATTTACAAATTTTTACTTCCGTGAAACTATAAGCTTACCATTGAACATCCTTTGGGCAGTTAATGCCAAGTAGATACTAACAGGAAAACAATCTGATTCAGTTTCTTACACTAACATACCCATGATCAGTGGTTTACTTTCTAGTGATATATTTTTAATGAAGGGTCAAGCAAATGTTTAATCAGCAAAATTCCAGGGAGTTTAAGAAAGTGAAAATGTACACTTAAGCAGAGTTTGGAGAGAGTAGGATATTTTGAATAGGAAAAACACTATAAAAAATACCAGTCTATCCTTCAGCACAGACATTGAAGCCTTGCTTCTAAAACTGGGCATGCATATATCAGCCTGGGCAGGGGAAGTGGTATATCTTCCTGGAGTGTCAGTTTTCCATACCATAACTAATTTAAAATATATCAACATTAAAACAAATACAGAACTATTAGTTATAGAATGCTGACTCATTTTAATTAAGCATTAGACTTCAGTCACATTTCCTGCTCACAGTGGGCCACTTTGGGCTAGGCTCTCAGACTCTCATTGGGGGACTGATTTGTAGCCTTTGCTTGCCTGGATCCTCAGAAGAAACATTTGAGAAATCACATAGAATTTTTCCTGTATTTCACAGCTTCTTTGTTGTATGATCTCATAGTTTCTTTGAAGGTTCCATGTTTTCCCCAATGCTAGGATAGGGGGAGAAGGCAGGCGGTAGATCATTTTGACTATAGTATTTGCAAGTTTGCAAGTACTTTACAATCTTCCAAGTTTCAGCCTATGGTGCAAATTTCTGAAACAAATTTAGCAAGACCTACTTGCTAGCATTTTCTCCATTTCAGTCAAGTCATCTCAGAGCTTTTCTTGAGGAAATGACCTTAAAATAAGTAAAAGATGCGAGAGTACATCATATTATTGTTGATAATGCATCAGAAGGTTTGGGGTAGGTTAAAAATGAGAGAGAGAGAGAGAGAGAAATATTTTGTTTTTTCCCCTCATTTCTTTAAAACACTAGATAAAATAAATAATCTTTCATGAATATAAGAAAATTCTAAGAACAAAACTTTTCTGGGCAGTAGAGTGGGTTGTCAGAGGAAGATTTGACCTCTGACTAGGGTTGATGGAATACAGAGCTGGTCTACAAATGCCTTAAATATACTATGATCCTAAATCTAGGTAGGAAGAGAAGTGAGATTTGGTTCTTTTCTTCCTTTCTTCTAAAAACAAAAAGGATTAAATCTCTTAATCTAGGCTTAGTGTAGAACCTAAACCACACGGTGTAATCAAGAACAGGAAATTCGTCCATGTGGATATCTCTATGGGTCTTCTATTTTCAGTATTAAAAACAGACCTGGTCTCAATGAGCCTATAGTATACCTTTATTAAGGAGGATATTTCCAGTTTGGCTAAAGCCTTTCCCTGTAGTACTGAGAAACTCAAAGAAGTGCATGCATAGGTCACAGTTAATAAGGGATAGGAAAGGGGAGAATTAATTACCTGTTTTTGTATATTAGAGAACACAGTCATTTCCGTTAGTTCCTTCATTCAGCCATTTGTCTCTCATTGCTTTTTCTAACTCAGAAGGTTTGGCGAGGTCAGGCTCAAGAAAGGAATGTGTGAAATTCACAGCTCCTATACAGCAATCCAGATTTTAAAAATTGAGGTGGAAAATCCTGCCATTGATCTTAGATTCCCCCAAGGATAGGGTTTTTTTTTGTTGTTGTTGTTGTTGTTGAAACAAAACTTGGCCCATTATCCAATTTCTAACTGCAGCACTTAGTTGACTATATAGGTCCAAATTAAAACTCAGACATGTCTTATGAAGATTTGAATGCCATTTTAGACAGTTAAATTTTAAAGGTCTTCTCTATTCTGGCATAATAATATATGAATGACTGGGGAGAGAGGAAAGGAGGGATAAAGAATAGTTTTGACTCATGTATTATAAAGTCAATCATAGAAGACCCCCAAAGATTATTTGTTCCACTGTGAATATGTCTCTCACTTTCCCAGATATATATTTCTCATGGTTTTTGAGAGGGGACTGGGCTAGCAAATTCTCTAGGCTATTTTTACCATCTTGCCTTATACATGATTGGGTGGTCACACAAGTGCACATGCAGGCCTTTAAGGATGGCAGCCTTGGGGCCCCTGGTTGGCTCAGTTGATTTAGCACCCAGCTTCAACTCAGGTCATGATCTCACCGTTTGTGGGTTAGAGCCCTGCATCAGGCTCTGTGCTGACAGTTCAGAGCCTGGAGCCTGCTTCAGATTCTATGTCTCCCTCTCTCTCTGACCCTTCCCTGCTCATGCTCTGTTTCTCTCTGTCTCAATAATCAACGTAAAAGAATATTTTTTAAAAAAGATGGCAGCCTTTTAGAGGTGGTGTGCATGGTAATCACAATTGTTCATTCTTAGTTTGCATAGTCTAAATACTAACAAACAACATCCACAGTGCTTCCTGACTATACTCAGTCACCTTTAGCTTGCATACCAATGAAACTGGTGGTAGAAGCTTCTGCCTCACTCAAAAGCAGTGGTATCATTATAATCTCAATCTCAAAAGGTCTCAAATGAATATGGTGGGTTGCTGTTGTTACCTAATTGAAATATAAGTGTTCCTAGGAAAGGTTCATATTGAACACTTACAAAAAGGATGGAATGAAAAATTCCCCAAAGTAACTCAAGATATTCTGTGTCCTTAGAATCTGGCCATTTTTATTTTCTGAGATTTGCTACCAAAATTAGAGACTAGAGCAAGTTACTGGAAGAGATTCCAGGGGGACACTGATGGTATTATCATTCACCATCTTCTGATGGAGTTGCTAGGTATGGAGGGCTCCACTGTGAATCACAAGGTGCCACTCAGTATTGCAAACATGCCCACCCTTCTGTTAAGGGATAGGAGAGGAGCCAACTGAAAATAAACTTTGATTTAGGAGTAGAAGGATACTACAGTCTCTCATTAATAGCGTAAAATGCATGATTCTTGCCTAGTTGGAAACCTACTCTATCTCATAGTGAAAAGAAGAGTAATTAAACCACAATCATATTTCTTAAAAAGAACCCTGGATTTTGAGTCTTCCTAGCCCAGTGAAAGGCTCCCTGGGACTTGTATCTCTAGCTCTTTATGTGTGTCCCTTTGTAGCACTGTCCTGCAACAGAAGGTTGTCAAAAATGTCTCAGAGGAGGATCTGAATATAGTTCACAAATTCCTAATAGGTCTGGTTCATTTCTTATACATTTATTTTATATTAATGTAATTTTGTATTTTCCACCCATAGCTAGACAAGTTGAAATCCAAAAACACATCCTAAAGGAACTGTTCTCCAGGGTTGCAAATGAGTTTTCATTGTGTCTTATAGACGGTCTTGAAGCTGTAGAAGAACAAATTGAGTATATTTTCCTATGTTCCAACCTTGCCTCTTTGTATGTTCAGCTCAGGGCCATGGCCATGTGTATTAACTATATCTCAGAATATTACCTTCACCCAGTGCCAGGGTAGGCTGCTTCCATCTGCCTTAGCACATTTGTGGTTCTTGTACACTGCCGACCCATCTCTACACAGATAATGTTGACCACTCCCCGATTCACACTGCCAACTCTTTTTTGCTTCCAGTGCAGTTCCTTTGCCTTATGCTGTTTGCAAAATGCATTTAGAATTGACCTTCAGATGTGAGCTGACAGTGAAGGAGGATTTACATGGTGTGTGTGTTCAAGTTGGGTCTCTTTCTCTGCTGCCATATCCTGCCTTACGTGTGAGTCACGGTCTCCAATTCCATACAAAGCACCCTTTTCCTGAGATTTGAATTGGACTTTCGGGTTCATTTTCCTTGTTAAATTTATGTTCTGCTTGTTTCTTTGCTTCTATCCAAAGTATGGAGATATATGACTACTCAAGAAATGCCTTTCCAGGAGAGATGCTGGCTTTAAGCTATATGTGTGCCAAAGGAGTATTGTTTTTCCCGGTTACTTTGCCTGTCTGATGGTTAAAACCTGATTCTTTTTGAAACTTTGAAGAGAGTTTATGGCAGTGAGAAGAAGATATGTAGAGTTTTATTCTTTCATGACACAAAACATTAGAAACTCTGTGCCAAGTTGCTGAGTTCTGAACCTATCAGGGGAGATGAGCACAGAGATGAGAGAAAGAGAAGGGGATGAAGGGACTATTCTTGCCCTGAATGTCTCATGGCCCCTCTGCTGGATGTATTCCATTTTCTCTTTTGTTTCTCCTCCCCACCCCTGCCCAGCCTGCTTTGTGTTCTGAGGCCTACCTGCATGGACTGTACGGATGGACTCTAGAAACTTCTGGCTCTCTTTATGCTCAGCCAATGGAGGTTAGAGGCAAGGGAGAGAATGAGGCCAAGGTTTTTATTTCCTGGCCCTGTCTTACTGGACATTCTCCTTGACATAAGATGCTTTCTCCTCTCTAGAAAGCCAGTGCTCTGTGATTCTATTTCTATTTTGGGTACCTTCTTCCTCCCTTAGTCCCTTTGGGTGTAAGGATGGTGGCATCTCTGTTGCTGTTAGCTCCAGATTCCTGCACTATCCCTTGTGGTTACCATTCATCCACTTATGACTGTGTGATCAGTCCCTTTGGAAAAAATCTTTCCTTGAACTCTCTTTTTTTAAATGCTTTTTAAAAAGTTTATTTATTTTTGAGAGAGAGAGAGAGAGAAAACATGAGTGGGATAGGGAGAGATATTTCCAAGCAGGCTTCATGGTGTCAGTGAAGAGCCTAACATGGAGCTGGAACACATGACCCATGAGATCATGACCTCCACTGAGATTAAGAGTTGAATGCTTAGCTGACTGAGCCACCCAGATGCCCCTCTCCTTGAATTATCTTAAAAATATTTTTAATGTTTTTTAAAATTGATTTTTGAGAGACAGTGGAAGCAGGGGAGGGTCAGAGAGAGAGAGAGAGAGAGAGAGAGAGAGAGAGAGATACAGAATCTGAAGCAGGCTCCAGGCTCTGATCTAGCTGTCAGCACAGAGCCCGACAAGGGGCTCAAATCCATGCACCATGAGATTATGACCTGAGCTGAAGCCAGATGCTTAACCAACTGAGCCACCCAGGCGCCCTGAATTATCTTAATTTGAATATGGACCTGGTCTGTTAGGACTCTAGCTAATAGAACTCTCTTTGGTTTAAAAATATTTAAATTTATTTATTTATTTTAAGATAGAGACAGACAGAGAGAGAGCAAGGGAGGGACGAGGGAGGGAGAGAGAATTTCAAGCAGTCTGCACTACCAGCACAGAGCCTGATGTGGGATTCAAACCCACCAACCGTGAGATGATGACCTGCGCTGAAATCAAGAATCAGATGGTTAACTGACTAAGCCACCCAAGCACCTCAGAACTCTCTTTTAACTTAGCAGTTAAGTGCCTTATTTGGCTAATAAACTCTATACTTACAAAGCAAATTCATCTTGGTAAGGTTAATTGTCTGTATTCATAGTAGAGTATGAAGGACAAATCAGGTTTTGGGGAGTCTGGTATTTTTAACTTGAGGATTCAAAGGGAGAAAAAGAAAAGGAATTTCTGAAGCATGGAGGAGATAGGAGAGGTGAAAAAGGACAAAAGCCAAAGGTGGGCTACATTGCCATATATTACCCCGCCTATGGCATGGTGAGGGTGGATGGACAGTGCCTGTTGTCTCTCTTCCTTTTCTCAATAAATGCTGCTGTTTCCCCTGGACCCACCCTGTCTGAGTGTGCATGCCCCTCCAGCAAGCAGATTAAGCAGCTTTTCTAAGTGCACATAGTTAGGAATTAGCAGTTGGGACTTTAGCCCAAAGAGCCTGACTTCGTAGTCCAGGCTTTAACCCACTAAAGATATGTTTTTAGCTGTGGATGGTTCTTAGTGGCCTTTATGTGTCCAGGCCACAGAATAAATGGAGAAACCATTCCTTTGGTAGGAATCTTGGGATTTCAATCATTTCAACCCAATGGGGCCAGAGAGTTTAGAAACATATGAAAACTACGTAGACTTACAAGAAAGTGGAACAAAATCCATTTGGAATTTGTGACCAACATTCAAATGTTCCTCAGAGATATTTTTATCATCCTGAATTTGTGAGACTTCTTGTAAAGGGACCTAGGGAAGGAGCCAGAAACCACAGGGAATGTCAGGCCAGAGAAGACCTGTAAGGCAGTAATAATGACTTCCACACTCCCCATCAACCAGGATTTCCACTCGCTATCAACCAAGTTTGTCACTGAATCAGCCGCCTAGAGCCCAAAAACTCTTTATCCCACTAATAATCCTCTAAGCCACTTAAGCACTGGATTTAAATATTTTTCAGCTGTTTTTCAGACAGGGTTGTGCCAAAACGCTGTTTTGAGGTGAAGGCAGTGGGTGTTAATATTCAAGTGAGGCAGCAGCACTTCTGAGCAGGTTGCCTGCATAAACCTGGGGGTGTTTTTAGTTTGGTGCTTAGATTTAAGCAGTCAGGCAGGGAGATCTGCACACTGTGGGATGCCTGGGAAATCTTACTCTGAAAACAAAGCACTCGGCTCAGTGGTCTAGCTGCTGCTTTGGTCATCCACATTGTCTGCCAAATGCGCAAATCTAGTTGAGGTGAGTGGAACACAGGTCTCTGGTGCTTCCCACACACCTTCCAGAATATTAATGCTCCAAAGAAGAACTAGAGATAAAGGATCAGCTGGGTTAGACTCACACAAGCAGTGGTTCAAGAGGTGATACACATAGTGTGTTTAGTCTGATGATTGTGAATTTGAGATTTAATTTTAACTGAAACTCGATGATATGCTAACTTGAAAATTTATTAGCTGTAGCAGAAAGCAACTCCACTGAAATCTCTGACATGCTTTAAGGACAACAGCTGGTTTATTAATTTAGTCAACTTATGTGAGGTTTAATCATGCCCCAGTCCTCCAAAGGATCTTAAAACTAGATGCACGAAAATAATGAACAAGCACAGTGACTGTTTCCTTTTAGTGGGGTTTTTGTGTTGAATGGAAGTCAGAGCTAATGTGCACTTTGGTTTCCAAAATACAAAATAAAGAAACAAACCCCCCAAAACCTCACCATATTCTGATTGTTCATGAAAAGTACTTAATCAAAGGCCAACCGAATAAGGAGGCCTGTTAACTTAGTATGTTTTTTTTTAATGTGTTAACTTAAAAGTAAAAATGTATCCTTTAACAAACTCTCCAAGTCTAGGATGAAATTTAATGGGATCCAAAAATATCTGGAGAAGATGTGGTAGGAAAAGTCCTTGGGCCACATCTCTTACCTTTTTATTTTTCTTTTCTTTCCTTACTTATTTTTAAACCACTAAAACTATATTTCAGTCAGTCCCGTGTTTTTTCATATAATAAAGTTTTATTAATTTAGACTTTTCTAGGTTAGACTTTGTGGCATTTTGGACACAATGGTTCTAACACCTTCTTTATGTCATTCATGAAAAAAAAAGACTTGTTAAAAGAATAGAGTGCAAACATGATTTCCAAGGGGAGTTTTAAAATTAATTAAGATCAAATCCTTTGCAGACTTTCTACATTAACTGTATACTACTTTGGATAATTGAATCTTAGGTTGTATTGGGGAATAACATGATGAAATGTTGTAGAACTTTTGCATATTAATTCATCATGTCTTTCTTCCTTAAAGCAACCTCATTTGAAATCTTATCCACCATTTGTTAATACCAGTATATTTTAGTACAAATTTCATACATTTTAAATTTGAGCTCTGTGATTAGAATGTTCTGCTTAAACTTTTAATGACTGATGGAGGATGAATGGCTCATTACATATCTAGATAATTCAAAGGTCCATCCAAGAAACAATTATGAAGTGGCACCTGGGTGGTTCAGTTGATTAAGCATCTGACTCTTGATTTCAGCTCAGGTCATGATCTCACATGTTGGGATCCTCACTGACAACACAGAGCCTCTTGGGATTCTGTCTCTCCCTATCTTTGTGCCCCTCTCTCTGTCTCTCTCTCAAAATAAATAAACTTAAAAAATTTATGAAATCCCTGTTAAGCTCCCCACAGTGTGTAGGTGCTGTTTCTGCAGTGATGCCCCACAGCCAAAGGACAGTGACTCCACATGGTGGTAAGCACTCCAGCCCAGGGGACAGCAAAATGTGGAGGGCACCCACCATCCTGGTGTGAAGGGCGGAAGTGGCTGAGATGGCTTCATGGAAGACGTGACGTTGGACTGGGTCTTGAAAAATTGGATCAGGGGTCTGCAATGTGTTCCTTTCAAATGCTGGTGGCAACTTTGGGTTTGAGAGTAAGGTAAAACGTTGACCATGAGACCACAGAGATCACATCTTCCCTGATTCCCCACATTATAAGATTGTGAAACTGTGCAGCAGCTTTCAGAGGAAGGTGATGCATGTGAGTGATTTCGTAAACTTAGGGTGGGAAAAAATGCTTTCAGTGACACTGCCCTCCTAACTGGCCAGGATTCACATAGCTCTAAATCTGCAGGGATTATCACTCAGGGTTCCTAACCTGACACAGTTTAGTGATTTACTTCCATGGACCAACCGTCCACTTTTGGGCTATATTTCTGTTGAGCAAGCAGTTCAGGGGCCATGTAGGCAGGGCCTCCACACTGAGTGCTTAACTGCTCCTGAGAAAGACCCTCCAACTTCATGGTATTACTCAATATGACATCTGAAAGATTTATAAGCAGGCAGACCAAAAAGTTCACCTCCAGCCGAGAAGACTTTAATTCTTCTTAGCAGCCGTTGGATAAAGAGGGTCTATGAATAATTTGATAAAATATATGGTAAAAACATACTTTATAGCAACAGTTCTCATGGGGATAAGGATGCAGGGAAGCAGGTTGATACATCATCTTTACGTAAAATCACTTGGTTTTTGGCTTTAAATTCTTGGGTTTTTCTTTTAGCCAACTCTCAGGAATGTTTTCTTTAGCATAATTATGGCTGGCATTCCATGACTTGTCATTTACATTACACTGTATCCTAAAGTTTCTTATTTGATAGCAGATCCTGATGGAGCCAAATAATAGCTGACCTTTGAACCCACCGTGACTCTCCAGTCAAATGCCTACTATCCCTATTGCCTTGGGAACCTGACTCACTTTTGTGAGTGCCCAAGATAATATTAATTTTGACTTCATAGAGTTTTATATTGGTTAAAAATGTTAATCTAAGTTAAAGGATTAGCACGTAAGTGCTCCATTGGTATCAGCTGTTATTGTTATTCGTCTTGCACAATTTGTCTATTCCTACAAAGCAAGGAAGCAGAACAGGTTTCGACAGTCATGATAGGTAAGGGGAAAGGACTGTGCCTGCCTTGTGGCAGTTATGGTTCAGCAGGAGAAAGCTGTCCCCTGGCTCCACCTGGACAGCCCAGGTTCAGGAACAGTAAAAGGACAGAGAGGCCTTGAGTCAGCCCTGAAAAGTTTCCCCAGAGACAAGGTTGGCTTAGGAAGAAATAGAGCTTTGCTCTCTGGGATCTTGGTCTATGTAAGATCACCCCAGTGAGTGTGACTGGCCTGGAATGACTCAAGGCTCAGGTCCATGTCATGAAAGCTGTAAATCATCAGTGAAATCACACAGTGAGATGGAATCTCCCAGCTCCTCTGAGAGCCTGTACTAGGGACCTCTAACCTGCAACAATGTAAGTTGTTTTCAGGGTGTTATCACTTTAGTAAGAGTCCTTCTGAATTCAGTTACAAATTGTTGAAAAGCAACAAACATTTTTTAAGCATGAGGAAAATTTCCGTCCAACATTATTTAGTCAAGCTTATTTGGAATGAATAGCATTTTGAGTAAAATCACAGAATGGTTTCACAGACAACAGAGTGTGTATTAATGTCACATGTGACTATACTCAGAAAATGCTATATTTAGATTTTTACTTGAACTTCCACAACATTTTAAATGAGACATTATTTTGGGGTGCGTGGGTGGCTCAGTCAGTTGAGCAGCCAACTTCAGCTCAGGTCATGATCTTGAGATTTGTGAGTTTGAGCCTGGCTTCAGGCCCTGTGCCGACAGCTCAGAGTCTGGAGCCTTCTTTGGATTCTGTGTCTCCCTTTCTCTCTGCCCATCACCCCCATGTTCTGTCTCTGTCAAAAAAATAAATAAATAAACATTAAAAAAACAATAAGCTGATTGAAAATATAAAACTCTTCTAATTTTTCTTGGCACATGATTATGTGATTCTTATAGCAGGGCAGAGTCCCGTAAGCATAGTCCCAAGGAAAGGCACCTACTTTGCAGTACCTTTGGGAGGCATCAATTACAGTATGGCCGACTCCAAGTATCCTTGGTAATGCTTCACAAGAGAGCCAAGGGCATTAAGTAACATGATAGATTTGCATATTCTCTACTATATACTAAGATAATGCATATGGTAGGTGATCTCTGTATTGTAACCAGAAAGATAACCAGTGAGAGGAGGGCAGGCAAGGATTAAACCAAGTCATTTAAATATGATCATTAGAAACAAGACCACATGTTCAGACATAGTTTGTGTCCTTTCCCCAACCAAACATTTTATCTACTGTTTGTTCTCCTGTTCATCTCTTCTCTTTTTGGGATGCCGTTGAAGGGAAGGGTGATGGTGCAGGTGGGTGTGGTGTCTCAGCCAGGCAGAGCAATGCATGGGAGGCCCTCCTAAGTGGGTTCTGCTACTATCTTATGCCTGACCTTGCTGTGAAGAGCATTAGAGCCTTTTGCTTCTTCAAGTCATGGTGTGTTTCCATACCCAGATGCTTTTGAGTGATGAACAGTTTGACGGCCACTAGACAATTATACAAACTAATAAGTTGTTTGCTTTAAAAATAGCCAGTTATGCAGGAGTTTGTTGGAAACCTTTCCCTTGCAAGACTTCAGCATCTTTCTTGTTTTAAGTTCATTATCCTCTTGGGTTTCTCCCCTTTGGGGAAAAATACATGTTTTTGTCCTATGGAAAGGGGTGCTAAGTTACAGAATCACTGTCTAACCTCTGGAATCCTGCTGCAGAAAGGAGTTGGGGGACAGTGATGTGGAAGGAGCTATATATAGTTTATTGTATTAGAGATCTTGGGAATAAGTAATGAGGATCATTCCCAAATCATAAGGCATTTTATAAGGCATTTAAAAAATCTGGCTGGGGGGAGAGAATAGACACATTGTAAATCAGTTAATACTATAGGCTACTCTCAGTAGGAGTTTCTTCCAAATCATTAAACCCACAAAAATTTGCAAGAATCCCTCCCACATTCATCAGCACCACATTCTGTTACTTTGAATATTTTGTTCATAAAAAGATACAAACATCTCCCTCTAAATTGTAGTCACAGTTTACACATAAACAATGCTCAAACAACAGACATGATCTCTCTGGAGAATGTCTTCACACCCTTTTCACTTAGTTTCTTGTGATCCCAACTCCTGTTCCGGAGGTTGCAGCCAAGACATAGCTTCACCACCACAGTTTTCTGTCCCTAGGGTTTCGCACAGTTGGGCAATGTTAGCGTGTTTAACCGTTTGCTGGGTTTGTGATTGGTGCTATATATTCTTTAGAACATGGGAGTCTTGCTTGACTTTCTTGTTGATGACGTTGATGTCTACCTAAATCACTGGTGATATGATACCCAGTGAAGGTTAAGTAATAGAAACAGGCAAAGTGGGGCACCTGGGTGGCTCAGTTGGTTAAGAACCGTGGGTTTGAGCCCCATGTCGGGCTCTGCACGGACAGTGCAGAGCCTGCTTTAGATTCTCTCTCTCCCCCTCTCTCTCTCTCTCTCTCAATAAAAAAATAAACATTTTTAAAAAAACAGCCAAAGCAAGTTCAATTTTCTTAAAGCACAAAACAATACATAATACATACATAATAACAGAAATTTTACAATGTCATTTTGTTAAATGGGGATGTGAGTAAAACACCATATTCTCCTATATATCTAAAGTTGAACTTTTAGTAAGTCAGAATGGATGGTAACTACACTAAAATGTGATTATATTTCAGCAGTCTATTGGCCATGCCTTTTTTGGACTTTCTTGACATGGCTGTCAACAAAGCTGATACAGTCGTCCCTTTAGTTTTAAAGAATGCATTTATTAATAAAAAATAATAAGTAGGGCTATATTTTAGAACATTTGGATATAATTGGTTCAGAAATAAAAATAATTAAATATGGAAATAAATCTTATATATCAATAAAATTAGCTGCAACACATTCTAGGAAAACTCACTAAAACTTCTTTTTTTACAGTTGTTAATTTGACAGTAAGAATCTGTCCCTTTGTTTTTAGTAGGAACAGATAAAGAAGCATATTGGATAACAAAACCAAATAGAAATTATGTTGTGATGTTTGTTATCATGTTTCTCTGGATTTGTTTTTATCTGTTGTAAAGATAAGTTTAATAGGCATTAACATGTTAATTGTAATACACACACATTTCTGTACTAACAGATAATCCAAAATGTAAGATTTTCATTGAATTTAAACTAATTGAGCCTTCTTGAGGAATCTAGGTTGTAGGGCAAGTAAGCTTTGCAAAAGGAAGATTGTCTTTTTCCTGTACTCATAAGGAAAATAAAACAGAATTTGATTAATCAAAGTAGTCTCTGCCATTTATGACTACATTAAAAAAAATCTTAGCAAAGAAAAATATCTGTAGCTATGAGACCATTCAAAATAGGATGAAATTTATAATTAAATTGACTATTTAGCAAGCTCCAAGAGGTGAAAGTGGACATCCTCGTCTTTTTCCTGATCTTAGAGGAAAAGCTCCCAAATTTTCACCAGTGAGTATGATGTTAGCTCTGGGTTTTTTGTATATGGCCTTTATTATGTTGATACATGGTCTCTCTAAACCTACTTTGTTGAGAGTTTTTATCAATGAATAGATGCTGTACTTTGTCAAATGCTTTTTTTCTTGGCATCTATTGAAATGATCCTGTGGTTTTTATCTTTCCTCTTGTTAATGTGATGTATCACACTGAATGATTTGCAAATATTGAACAACCCTTTCATCCATGGAATAAATTTCACTATATTGTGGTGGATGACTTTTTAAATGTATTGTAGAACTGGGTTAACCTGTAGTTCTCTTTTTTGTATAGTGTCCTTATCTGGTTTTGTATCAGGACAAATTTGGAAGAATGAATGAATTTGGAAGCTTTCCTTCTTCTTCTATGTTCTGAATAGTTTGGAAAGCATAGGTATTAACTATTCTATAAATGTTTGGTAGAATTCACCTCTCAAGCCATCTTGAATGTGCCAGAGTTTATGCATTCAGCTTAGAGACATCTTAGTTGGTTCTGAGTTTATGCAATTATGAATAAAACTGCTATAAACATTATATGCAGGTTTTTGTATGGACATAAGTTTTCAGCTCAATTGAGTAAACATGTAGGACCATGATTGCTGGATTTTACAGTAAGACTATACCTAGAGTTTTAAGAAACTGTCAAATTGTCTTCCAAAGTAGCTTTACCATTTTACAGAATCCCTGTCAGCAAAACATAATTCCTGTTTCTCTGTATCCTTACCAGCATTTAGTAGTGCCAGATTTTTGGATTTTAGTTTTCTAATAGGTATGTAATAGTATCCTATTGTTACTCTCATTTACAGTTCCTTGACGACATATGATGTTAGGAATCTTTTTCTATGTTTTAAAATTTTTTAATGTTTTATTTAATTTTTGAGAGAGAGACAGAGAGAGAGAGACAGAGAGAGAGAGAGAGAGAATCTGAAATAGGTCTCAGGCTCTGAGCAGTCAGCAAGGACTGACCCAACTCAGAGTTCGAACTCATGAACTGAGAGATTATGACCTGAGTTGAAGTCAGATGCTTAACTGAATGAGCCACCCAGGCACCCCTCTTTTCATACGTTTATGTGCAGCATCTGTGTATCTTCTTTTGGAAGTTTCCAGGTATTTTATTTTATTGTTGAGTTTTATGAGTGCTTTGTATGTTTTGAAGACAAGTCTTATCAGATATTTATTTTGTAAATATTTTCTCCCAGAATTGTAGAGCTGGAAACAGGGCTCTTTCACACCCCAAAAGACATACATAGATCAATAAAATGAAATTAGCTACAAACTTGTGGGACGGGCCTTAAAGGTGCTGAGGATATTCTTACTGCCTAAGGATATATAACCTACCTTACTGCTTTCTATTATAGTAAAACAATTACTTTTTGGAGTCTTTTCTCGAAATATGCATTTTTAAGGTTAAGCTGGCTTGAGCTCCAGTTAAAAGTTGGTGAGATCTTATATCTTAAAAATCCTTACTGACTATGCATGTAGATTCCAAAGGAAATTTGATATTCACTGTTTAAAGGCCTAAGACTATTTCTCCAAATGATATTCTAAATAAAGAGTTATATAGTGCAAATCCTTGTTACCATTTTGAAGTGGTATGATGTAGAATGTCATAGTGGAAATGATTTCTTGCCTTGTTTTGCAAGATGCAGGCTCCGCTGTGGCTCAGAGCTCAGGTTGGGTTTTATACTACAGCATCCAGGCTTTAGAGGTTTTAAGATCCACAGTCAATTCTGCTCCCTTTATTGTATTAGTACGGATTCTTCCTGTCTTACCTAAAGATATATGTATTTACATATATAATATTCCCCCCTGAGGAACACTGGATAACATGAGGGTTTTTTTCTTTCAGTTAGGGAAGCTTGTATTTTCTTGACTATAGGGAACAAGATACTTTTTAAAAAGTTAAAACAGCCAGCACTTCCCATTTTTCTTAGTTGTCCTACCATAAATGTGCTCAAGAGATTATTAATTTGATGAAATTTGGCTAATAGTTACCCAGATAAAATTTGATGTTTGCTTTGTGGGATGGTGAGAAAAAGTGACATCTTATGACACTGATCATCTTAAAAAGTGAGTTACAATTCAGGAGGAAACAAATTTGAGGGCAGAATATTAGAATGGTAAGCAAGTATTTTTCTGGAAGGGTAAGGAAAGATACTTGGTATATGCCAGGAAACCAGGGATTTTTATGAAATTTAAAAAATCAGTCTTAATGCCCACAACTTGATGTTCATTCTTTTAAACTTTTTAAAAGTGTTTTTTATTTATTTTTGAGAGACAGAGAGAGACAGCATGCGCAGGGGAGGGTCAGAGAGAGAAAAAGCACAGAATCTGAAGCAAGCTCTTGGCTCTGAGCTAGCCGTCATCACAGAGCCCAACACAGGGCTTGAACCCACAGACCATGAGATCATGACTTGAACCAAAGCCAGACGCTTAACTGACTGAGCCGCCCAGGTGCCCCAATGTTCATTCTTTTTAAAAAATTTTTTCAATGTTCATTTGTTTCTGAGAGACAGAGACAGAATCTGAGCAGGAAGGGGGGCGGGGAGAGAAAATCTGAAGCAGCCTCCAGACTCTGAACTGTCAGTACAGAGCCTGACACAGGGCTCAAACTCACAAACCATGAGATCATGACCTGAGCCAGTCACTTAACTGGCTGAGCCACCCAGGCGCCCTGATGTTCATTCTTAAAATCTTTAAATTACAGTACTAAGGGTTATACTTTGTAGAAGTCAAAGCTGTCTGTCCTATTACATGTGAGTAATTTTTATTATAGAAAGAACTATAATTCAGTAATTTTCCAACCATCAAGTATTAGGACACATGCACTGCTATAATTAACAATTCTAAAGTTTTCATAACTTAACAGTAAAAATTTACTTCTTGCTGATGTCATGGTACAATGTAGGCTGGAGGGAAAGTGTGGTGGGGTCTACTTCACATGGTCATTAAAGCCATGGACCATTGATTTAAAGAGTGCTTCATCCCCAGGCCTTTGGAATCCTCTTCTTGATCTCCTGCATCTACTCTGCCTTAAGAGATGAGGTGGGAGATTTTTATATTGATCAGGCTTAGAAGTTGCAAATATCATTTCTGTCCCATGCTGCATTGGCCAGTCATATGTCTCTGCCTATCTCTGAGGGAGGCTGGGAAATGTAGTCTTGCTATATGCCCAGAAGGAAAATAAAACAGGATTATAAATCCAAGTAGTCTCTTTCACTTATACTACACCAAAGGAGAAAAGAAAAAACAATTTTGCGAAGAAAAATATTAGCTATTAGGACCTTCCAAATAAGATGCAATTTATAATTACATTGATTATTTAGCCTTTCTGTTTACTTTCAGGAAGAACTGACTTTCTGGACTTAAACCTGTGTTTTCAGAAGCCAAAACCCTAACCTAAACTTTTCTCCTAATAAATGGCCATCTTTGATTGGATGGGAAGAATGACATTGTTTTCATTTGACAATGTTGATGGATAGTGGGAGAAATTTGTTTTCATCTTTAAGGAGCAAAGATACAATGTTTTATTATTTGTTTTATATCAACATTATTTTAGTTTTCTACTGCTCAGAAACAAATCACCCCAAACTTAATGGCTTAAAAGAGCAATAACATTTTATCATTTTCAACAATTCATAAATTTGAGAATGGCTCAGCTGTGTGGTTCTGGATCTTTCATGTGGTAGCAATCAGATGGTGGCTGGACCTGTAACATCAGGATGCTGAGGCAGCTGAACAGAGAGACTGTGTGGAGAGACACCACTCATGTCATCTTTGCATCTCTCCACATGATCTCTCTGCACAGTCTGATTTGGGCTTCCTGTTCCAGTGGAATCATCAGGGCAGTCAGGCTAACATAGATGCTGAAGGCTTCAAGAGATTTTTTTTCTGCCTTGATGTATCATTAACTGGATTATTAGGTTCATTAGATACCTTTTCAGTGAAGTACAACCAAGCTCTTCACCTCTATGTAACACGGCTCCCCTTTCCTCCAGCTTCCAATAACATTTTCCTTACTTTCCTTTAAGCTCTCACTGATAATGTCTTCAAGAACTAAATACTCTCCTTGGGACCCTTTAGGTTTGCACTAACAGCCTTTGGGCTCTCTCACCCACCTCATAGACCCAGAGCCAATGCCGCAGGGTCTAGCTTATTATAATAGCAGCACCTTACTCTGGGCACTAATATCTGTTTCATTTATGTATTTATGAATAAGAAATTACCAAAAAAGTTATTGGCTTGAAAGAACAATGGTCCTTCCATTAACTCTACAGATTCTATAGATCAAGGATTTGAGAAGGTCTCAGATGGCAAATCCTGGTTCAGATTGTCCTGCAGTTGAAATCAAGTCATGCTGAAGCTGGGAAAACACTTGGCCACTCAGCAGGTTATTGTGAGGATTAAAAGAGATGTTCATAAGGTGTTTAGTGCTGTGCTTGTGATACCATCAGTGTTCAAAACATATTAGGTCTTGTACATTTTTATGTCCTTCATGAAACCTAGCTTAACCTTTTAAGTTTAATGGGTTATTTGTAACACTGATTTAACAGATAAAATAAGATAATAGAGTTTTAATGGGGGAGGAGTTAAGATGGCAGAGAGCAGGAGAACCCTGGGCTTCCCACATCCCTCAAACACAGCTGTATTGAGGTCAGATCACTTGGTACACCAGCAGATCAATCTATGGACTGGCAGAAGGATCTCTACAGTTGGAGGGAGACAGCTGGGCAGGTACAAGGTGCATGGATGTGAGTTGGGGGAAAGAAAAATGTCAGAGCCTCAGAGGGAAGGGAACCCCTTCTGTGGAGAGACAAAAGGGAGAGAAAGAGAGAGAGGTGTTGAGATAGTGCAGCATCAAGTTAGTGCAAGAGGAAAACTTCTCTGGACCATGGACTAGGGACTGAGAAGTACTGGGTGTCCCAGTTCTTTTTAACAGACAGCTTTTAGAACTTAATTTCTGAGGTATGGAAGCACATGACTTTCTCCAGCATGGAGCTATGGAGCATGCACCTGGGGAGGAAGGAGCTGGCCTCAGACCACATAGTGTGGTGTAGTGACCTGTGGGGCACACTGGAAGAGAATAGTCCTCTTCCTGGAGTACTTTTGGAAAAGGGTTTATTGCCTCCCCAAGGACAAAAGACCCTGTAGGTGCCAGCCAAAGGTCTTTCATCCACAGGGTAGAGAGGCTCTACTCCAGAGGAGGGGAGTACGTCCACAGGAGGCCAGGTCCTTTAAGACTTTGGGTTTTGAGTGCAAGATAGTTATGGCATAGGTCAAGCTGACTGCCCTCGCTTTTCTGTGAGGGCTGCCTGAACAATGGGAACTGAGATCCCCAATCCAGAGATGAGAGTTTGGGGTGTGGCCATTTTTCTCCCCAACACCAACACAGTGAGATTTCAGAGGGCAGCACAGCGGCCCCCATGGAGGTGGGACCCATTTACATGACATCTGGCCCCTCCATGCCTGGCAGCTGCTTATATACTGGGGCAAAACTGACTGACCCAATGCAGCCAGCCTCTTAGCCAGTCCAGCACAGCCACCAGTCCCAGGCACCAACAGACAACTTTTTCTTCTTCTTTTTGTCCTTTGGAATCAGGCTCATATTTTCTGATTTTTTTGGTCACCTCCTTGTTCTTTTCTTTTTATTTTTTGTATTGGGCTTTTTATTCTTTATCCTTCTTTTTTCTTCTCTTCTGCTTTTTTCCCTTTCTTTTTCCTCGGAATCAGCCTTATAAGTTTTTTGATTCTCTGTTTTGTTTTCTTTTGTTCCCTTTCCTTATCTCTTCATGGGATCAGGCTTCTCTCCTTCCCCCCCTTATCCCTGAATTACTTCAACAAACAAATTAAAGCATACCTAGTTAAAGGTCCAAACACTCCATCACTGCAAGCAAGGAGGAATTGTGAGGAACTGACCAGTGAGAAAAAGCTGCCAAAACACAGCCACTGAGTGCAGTGCATACAGCATACACCAGAAACACTTCCTGGAGTTCCAAGCCCTGGAAAGTGTATGAGCCCTTTTTAATATAGTAGTACTTTCAGGTGCAGGAAACATAACAAGCTTTTAAAACATGCAAAAAACAAAACAAAACAAAAAAAACCCCCCAGAAATGTGGCCCAAATGACAAGACAGAGAAATTCTCCCCAAAGGAAAGGTCAAGAAGAAATCACAGGGGCGTCTGGGTGGCTCAGTTGGTTAAGCATCCAACTTTGGCCCAGGTCATGATCTCATTCATGAGTTCAAATCCCACATCGGGCTCTCTGCTGTCAATGCAGAGCCTGCTTTGGATCCTCCGTTCCCCTCTTTCTCTATGCCTCCCCTACTTGCGGAATCTCTCTCTCTCTCTCTCTCTCTCTCTCTCTCTCTCTCTCTCAAAAATAAATAAGCGTTTAAAAAATGAAGAAATCACAGCCAGGGACTTTCCTAAAACTTATATAAACAATATATCTAAACAAGAGTTTAGAACAACAGTCATAAGACTACTAGCTGGGCTTGAAAAAAGCATAGAAGACACCAGAGAAGCTCTTGCTGCAGAGATCAAAGATCCAAGAACTAGTCAGAATGAATTTAAAAATGCTATAACTGAGATGCAAAATAAACTAGATACAGTGTGACAGCAATGATTGAAGAAACAGAGGAGAGAATAGATTAAAAAAAGATAAAAGTATGGAAAATAATGATGATGGAAAAAAGAGGGAAAGGAAATTACTAGATCATGAAGGGAGAATTAGACAACAAAGTGATTCCATGAAACAAGCAATATTTGTATCATAGGGGTTCCAGAAGAAGAAGAGTGAGAAAAAAAGGAAGAAGGTTTATTTGAACAAATTGTAGCTGAGAACTTTCCTAATTTGGAGAAGGAAACAGGCATCCAAGTCCAAGAGGCACAGACAACTTCTTTCAAAATCAACAAAAACAGGTCAACACATGACATATCATAGTGAGACTTGCAAAATACAAGAATAAAGATAATTCTGAAAGAAATTAGGGAAAAAAGTTCCTTAACCCACAAAGGTAGATATATAAGGGTAGTAGCAGACCTGTCCACTGAAACTAGGTAGGCCAGAAGAGACTGGCAGGAAATATTCAATGTGCTCACTAGGAAAAATATGCAGCCAAGAATTCTTTTTCCAGGAAGGCTGTCATTCAGAGTAGAAGGAGAGATAAAGACTTTACCAAACAAAAACTAATGGAGTTTGTAACCACTAAACCAGTCCTGCAAGGACATTAAAGAAATTTTAAGGGGGACTCTCAGAGCAGAGAAAGAAAAAAGAAGAAAACAACCCAAAGCAGCAAAGATTACAAAGGACTAGAGAACATCACTGGAAACATGAAATCTATGGATAAAACAATGGCAATAAATTCATATTTTTCAATAATTACTAAGAATGTAAATTGACTAAATGCTTCAATCAAAAGACATAAGGTAGCTGAAACTAGATTTTAAAACAAAGACTGTGACAAAGATGAAGAAGGGCATTATATCATAATTAAGGGGTCTTTCCACCAAGAAGATCTAACAATTATAAATATTTATGCCCCCAACCCTGAATACCCAAATATGTAAATCAGCTAATCAGTTAAAGGAACTCTTTATAAATAATACCATAGTAGTAGGAGACTTTAATACACCACTTACAGCAATGGACAGATCATCTAAGCAGAAAACCAACAAGGAGACAATGGCTTTGAATGACACACTGGATGAAATGGACTTAACAAATATATTCAGAACATTTCATTTTAAAGCAGCAGAATACACATTCTTTTTGAGTTCACATGGAATGTTCTCCAGAATAGATTACATACTGTGTCACAAAACAGCCCTCAACAAGTATAAAAGGATAGAGACTGCACCATGCATATTTTCAGATCATACCACTATGAAACCGGAAGTCAATCACAAGAAAAAGTTTGGAAATCCCTCAGATGCCTGGAGGTTAAAGAACATTCTACTAAAGAATGAATGGGTCAACCAGGAAATTAAAAAAAAATTAAAAAATACATGTAAATCAATGAAAATGAAAACACAACAGTCCTAACCTTTTGGGATGCAGCAAAGGCAGTCTTAAGAGGAAAGTACCTTGCAATTAAGGATTACTTCAAGAAGCAAGAAAGGTTTCAAATACACAACTTAATCTTATACCTAAAGGAGCAATAAATAAAGCCTAAAGCCAGCAGAAGAAGGGAAATAATAAGGATTAGAACATAAATAAATGATATAGAAACAAAACAAAACAAACCCAGTAAAATGGATCAATGAAACTAAAAGGTGGTTTGTTGAAAGAATAAACAAATTGATAAACACCAAGTCAGACTTATGAGAAAGAAAAGAGAGGACCCAAATAGATAAAATCACAGATGAAAGAGGTGATTTCACAACTAACATCACAGATATACAATTATAAGAGAATATTCTGAAATATTATATGCACACACACATGAACACACACACAATGGAATAGTACTCAGTGATCAAAAACATAATAAAATATGATGTTGAGCATCTTTTCATGTGTTTATTAGCCATCTGGATGTCTTCTTTGGAAAAGTGATATTCATGTCTTCTACCCATTTCTTCACTGGATTTTTTGTTTTTTGGGTGTTGAGTTTGATAAGTTCTTTATAGGTTTTGAATACTAACACTTTATCCTATGGAAAGGGCCCAAATGTATATATGTATATGTCTCACATACACACTCACACACACACACACACACACACACACACACACACACACACAATGGAATAGTACTCAACAATCAAACAGAATAAAATCTTGCCATTTGCAACAACATGGATGGAACTAGAGTGTATTATGCTTAGCGATATAAGTCAGGAAGAGAAAGAGAAATATCATGTGATTTCACTCATTTGTGGAATTAATGTAATAGAACAGATGAACATAGGGGAAGGGAAGGAAAAATGAGATAAAAATAGAGGGAGGGAAACCATAAATGTCTCTTAAATACAAAGAACAAACAGGGTTGCTGGCAGGATGTTGGGGGGATGGGCTAAACGGGTGATGGGCATTAAGGAGGACACTTTTTGGGATGGCACTGGGTGTTATATCTAAGATTTGAATCACAGAGTTCTACTTCTGAAACCAATACTACACAGTATGTTAACTAACTTGAAGTTAAATAAGTTATAATAAAAAAGAAATTAACTTTATATCAACAAATAATAAGTTGGGCAAATGAATTATAAAACTTTAAAAAAAGATAATGGAGTTTTAGGAATCATTTATTCCTCATTTCATTGTTAATTTCCAATAATATGTTGGATTGAGTTTATTAATCAGGAGTAAGAAAGAATGAACTATTTAAAGATAGTTCAGAGTGACACAGTAAGAGAGGAGGACATTGCATTCCTATGACTTAGGCTTATTTTCTACTCTGGAAGCCTAATGACTACTTGTAACAAAGTTTAAGTTACACTTGTGTTTTCTCAGGAAATTCATGTTGTGTCAGAATTGACTCAGTCCACAGAGTTGAGCTTCTAGTTCCTGTTATTTTCAACTGTCCCATTCAGCCAACCAGGCATTCCTCATCTGGCCAAGAGAGAGAAAACTGTACCTTTCTAAGATTGACCTTTCCTATGTTTGCATGGATTATTTTTAATTGTCATAGAAGAGACATATGCTAAGACATATATTCTATTGAATATACCCAGAGAGCACTGCCAGATCAAACTAAATTTTTAGGACATTTGGGAAGAGCTAAAGTTTTGGAGGTTGAGGCAAAGATATCCCATGAGTGGTGCCCCATGGTACTAAATGATTCCTTTAACCCTTGCCTTCTGCTGATTGTATTTTGAGGTGACAGTAGACAGAGGGCAAAGATACAAGATCTATAATTGAAAAGTATAATGGTGGAGTTGAACGTCAGTGTTTACTTCCGGCATATGTTTGAAGGAAGATAAGGGACACAAACTCTCTTAAAAATGCCACATATTTTAAAACCTGACATCTGACTAACCCATGGATTGCTACCAGTTGGGACCAATCCAAAATACCTTAAAAACATTTCAGGGTCAAGAAACTTATAAAAATATTTCTTTTTTTAATGTTTTTTATTTATTTTTGAGAAATAGAGAAAGTGTGAGCATGCGAGCAGGGGAGGGAGAGAGAGAGAGAGAGAGAGAGAGAGAGAGAGAGAGAGAGAGAGAGAGATACAGAATCTGAAGCAGGCTCCAGGCTCTGAGCTAGCTGTCAGCACAGAGCCCAGCATGGGACTTGAACCCACGAACTGTGAGATCGTGACCTGAGCCGAAGCCGGACACTTAACTGACTGAGCCACCCAGGTGTCCCATAAAAACATTTCTTAAAGTCATTCTCTTGGCACTTCATAGAATCTTTCCAGAAAGAAAATCTGCTCAAGGAAGGTTTTTCAAATTTTATTTTGTTTTGTTTTTGGTTTGGGAATATTTTACTTATATAGACCCCCTCCCCCAGCCCAATCAGTTGAAATCAAACCTTGAATATGAAAGCAGCCATAGGTCCAGGGAGGCAGTTTCCTTTCTGGTTGGATTTGCAGCTTGTGTGTTAATGTGTTGCTATATTGAAAAGGCATAGGAGCACATCACAGATGCAATGCTCGCAAATGGTTTCTAGTCAATGGAGAATAAATAGACTTGCAGAGAGAGAGAGTACTGGAAAAGTCCCAGTATTCATAATACAGGTCTTGTTCAGAAAACGGTTTTGCCCAAGTCATTCTTCTGGAATGCTGCTGCCCTCTTGATTTTCTTTATAATGAATGGGCATTTCTATAAGGAATGAAATGAGCTGAAAAAATGTGTGTCATTTCAGAAATACTGTTTTTATTTAATCAGTTTTTGGTCTACATGTCAAAGGGATAAGGAGGACTTGCGTTTCATAAAAGGCCACCCTCCCCATTTTTTAGTCCACTTTAGAAAATGCTAGCCTAAAAAGGGATTGACAATGTCAAGACAACTGTAGCAGTGGTGAAAAGTGTTAGTCTCTAAAATTTATAAAATGGAAACAAAAAGTTAATTATCTGCTTTTTGCAAATATAAGAATTTACTTATTACTGCTGTTAGCATTAGGATTTTGTATGTGTTAGTAAGGTTAAGAAAGCTTTGGTTTTTTTTCTCTCTCTCTTTTTTTCAAATAGTTTATTGTCAGATTGGTTTCCATACAACACCCAGTGCTCTTCCCCACAAGTGCCCTCCTCCATCACCACCACCTCTTTT
>NC_043706.1:73298673-73383792 GCF_006229205.1 Suricata suricatta | reverse complement strand
CAGTAAAGTTGCAGGGTACAAAATCAATGTACAGAAATCAGTTGCATTCCTATACACAAAAATGAAGCAGCCGAAAGAGAAATCAAGAAACTGATCCCATTCACGATTGCACGAAAAACCATCAAATACCTAGGAGTAAACCTAACCAAGGATGTAAAAGACCTATATGATGAAAACTATAGAAAACTTATGAAAGAGATTGAAGAAGACACCAAGAAATGGAAACACATTCTCTGTTCATGGATCGGAAGAATAAAATTGTGAAAATGTCATTACTACCCAAAGCAATCTACACATTCAATACAATCCCCAACAAAATTGCAACAACATTCTTCTCAAAGCTAGAACAAACTATCCTTAAATTCATATGGAACCACAAAAGACCCCGAATAGCCAAAGTAATATTGAAGAATAAAACCAAAATGGGAGGCATCACAATCCCAGACTTTAGCCTCTACTACAAAGCTGTCATCATCAAGACTGTATGGTATTGGCACAAAAACAGACACATAGACCAATGGAATAGAATAGAGAACCCAGAACTGGGCCCACAAATGTATGGCCAATTAATTTTTGACAAAGCAGGAAAGAGTATCCAATGGAAAACAGACTGCCTCTTTAGCAGGTGGTGCTGGGAGAACTGGACAGTAACATGCAGAAGAATGAAACTAGACCACTTTCTTACACCACACACAAAAATAAACTCAAAATGGCTGAAGGACCTGTGAGACAGGGAACCATAGAAAGCTTTGTTAAGATACATGGAGATATTATTCTAGATGATAAACTTAGAATCCTAAGGAATGCAGAATTTGTATTTGAATTCAAAATGCCTTCTTAAAAATAATATTTCATAGTAGTTTCATGTAGTTTGATGTAAAGTTAACTGGATTGTGAGGCTGTTTCCTTTTTTATGTTGGCTGGAGTCTTCTCAGTAATGTCTTACCCCCCTGTTTCTAATGGCAAGTGGACTTGTGCCTTTAACAAAATCTGTGTTTAAGGGGGGAAGACTTCTATCCATTCAAGGCATCAATTGCAGGTAATTTCCAAGAATACGTGTGATACCTGCAAATAGTTTCCAGGGATGAAGGAAGGTTCTAGAACTTTGAATTCTGAACTATAAACCTGGAAGACAAATGCCTATAAAAACATATAGTCTGAGTTTGGGGCTACCACATTCCTTGAATGGATCAGAGAGTAAAAAATGAGGAAGGGATTTATACTTCAAGGAGAACTTTTGAAAATTTATGAAAATAAAGTCATTAATGCTACTTATGGTGATCCAGGCCACACGTGGATTGTGGGAAGGCTTGGACTTTGCTTTTAGGCTTTCCTTTTAAATGTGCCAATGTATTCCAATTTTATGGTTTAAATCGTGTCCTATTGTGTATAATTTCCTACTTTTTACACATTTTTTGGCAAGAGCATAGTTTAAGAGTTACTGATTTGTAGGTGCAAGCTTAATAGTTTTATAGGCTTTCTTTTTTGGGGGGAGTATAATCTATGAAGAAGGTGTAAATTTTTTTGTAAAAAGTTTTTTTTGGTGTTTTTGATCTACTAAGCCCCTTCTTCATGATTCACTGGCAACTTGTAATGAAAACATTAACCACAAACAGACACAACTTTTTTCTGCCATATGAATGTTAGAACATTTACACAAGTGATGCTAACTTGTAGTACAGAGCATTGTGCAAACTTCTGTGTTGCTTTGGGGGTAATTCTGGCTTATATAAAACTAATACAGAATCATAATCTATGTGAGATATGTGCTAATGCTCATATTTTAGTTTCAGGTTAAAATTAGAAAGCCACAAAGTCATGTTAGAATCATGTAGTGACATTCAAGTTTGTTCTTCCAAGATGATGGAGAAATTTGAAATGGAAGATTGTCAAATAATTGACAGTTTCTACCCAGAACCTTCAAGTTGCGCCACTAGGAGATACCTGCACAGAGAACTTCATATTCCAATGAGACATTTCCTTTTCCTGTTGGTATTCATTTTGGAGCCAGACCCATAGGCAGTAACCCTACCTTTCAGTGACAATGCTAATTTTTCTTATTAATTTGAAGATTAGAGGGAAATAAGAAGCAATTTCTGAAATGGAACAAGGTAGTGTGTGTTTGTGTGTGTTCGTGGATATAGAGGTAGGTCTAATGAATATTTGATAAAAAGGCACTAGTCTTCCAGCTGACTACTAATGCTTGATAATGTTGCACAATTAATGCTTGATAGCTTTAAAGAAATAGGCTTCTCATACTTATTTCTTATGTTCAGAGACTAACAATTTGTTTCTCAAAGCACTATTGGGGTATTATAAGATTGTGCTTCCTTCTCCTAAAACTGGAACAGAGTTAGGGCAGGTCTGGGTAAATTTGGAGACTGTTTGCTTTAAACCCATGGTCACTCTTGACTTACCACATTCCCCTGTTTTTTACCACTCCCAACTCTAACTCACCTGTCTTAGGTAGGTCCTTATGAAAGGATTTCCCCCTATTCTCAGAGATGCAGAACTTTTATTATGCTTATTTTCTTATGTTTCCTCAGAAAAATGGTTCTTTCTCATGTACAGTATGTAGTGCTAGAAAGTAAGAAACACTGTGCTTTTCATAGAGGTGCATACATTCTGTCAATCAAACACAAATAACCACCTCAACCCGTAATTACCACTGACAGTATAGTTCACACTTAACATGTAATCATCACAGACACTGGTTTCATAATTAGCCCCCTGACTAACCTGGGCGAGAAGTATAACAATGGAGAGGGGTGTGTTATGTAGACCAGTTGCCAATGCTATAGGCGAGTTGATCCACCCCTTCTTGCTCCAGAGAGGAAGTTTGTAACTCCTCCCATCCCCCACTAATAAAACATGCATCTGCAAGTGTTCAGATCGATCATGACTGTATTAGTGTCTAAAGAATAGTCATCTCTGGTTCTTTGGAGTAAGAATATTCCCACAGTGCAAAGTTAATGCAGCAAATCACAGGATGCATGGCTAATTTGGAAATAAGAATAAAAGAATACAAGCTGTAAATTCTTGTTCCTTTAGAGTGATACGTTAATTTTAAATATATAGACATCATCTTGGATAAGGGAGGTCAGAAGTTTCCCCAGAATTTCCTGTGGTTGAGAATCACTTCTAATTGTCGATATATTCAGGTTGGAGTCATTGTCCCCTGGTGACCATCAGCATAAGGAACAGGGGGCTGACAAGAAGTCTATGGGTAAAGGCTGTGGAAGTAAATTGCCAGTTAAGCCTAACCCATGTGTTCTATTCTCTGACCGCATTTCTCAGGGCTCCCTGTGACATGGAACACATTCCTGCAGAGTATGAATCTAGGTTTCTCCTAGGAGCTACTGTCTCTCTCTATATCCTTTTGGGCTGCTTCTTCCTCCACATATAAACAAAATTCTTTGCTTTTTTCTCTCTTCCTCTCATTAGTGTGTATTCATTTAGCTATATTTACTGTGCTGGGTAGTAGGATTCAAAAATGACAGGGCACAGCCTCTGCCTACAAGAAGTTCATATGAGGGACACAGACATGTAAACAAGTAAGGTCAACACACAGTCTAAAAAACTATAAAAGATACAGAGACAAGGCACTGAATAGTGTGGAGGGAAAGCCAGGACATGACAGCTTTTTCTGGGACACTTAAGGTGGGGGGGATAGGTTGGTAGAAGAGTTGATGCTTGAGATGCATCATGGAGGATGAGTAGAAGCATGCCAGATGGAGAATGAGGAAATTAAGGTTCTCATTTAGATTTTATTGTGTAGACAACACAAATTCATTTAAGCAGGGGGGTATGGGGTTAGAAAATTAGAGAGAGAACTCTAGTTTAGAGGGTACCTCTAGAGACTCTAATAGAAGGAGACAATGAGGAGGAATATGTCATAGTCTGGTAGGCAAAAGTGAGGACCCGAAATAAGGTAATAATTCTATATCTATATGAGAAGGTGGATAAAAGGGATTTCTGAGAGGTGGAATTGACAGATATTGGTGATGGATGGGATTTGCGATTCCATGGCTTTCAATTCATGTATCTGAATAGATGTACTTATTCATTCAACAGATACTTTTGAAACACCTGACATGTGGAACATATAAAGATAATCAAGGTGAAATGACTGTCTTTAAAGTATTAATTTTAGCTGCGCACAAGAATCATTAGAAATTCTAGTGCCCAAGCTGCACCTCAGACCAATAAGATTAGATTCTCAGAGGCTGGGCTGTGTTTGTGGGGGGAGTGGGATCCAGCATTAGTAGGGTTCTTTTGTTAACATTTATTTAATTTTGACAGACAGAAAGACAGAAGGAGACACAGAATCTGAGGCAGGCTCCAAGCTCTGAGCTGTCAGCACAGAGCCTGATGCGGGGCTCAGACTTACAAACTGCAAGATTATGACCTGGGCTGAAGTTGGATGGTTAACCAACTAAGCCACCCAGATGCCCCAGCATTACTAGTTTTAAAACTTCTCCAAGTTGTTCCAAAGTGTAGCCAGAGCTCCAAGGAATCACAAGTTAGTCAACATAACATTGTAAAATGGTGTGATAAGAGCTATAACAGAAATTGGGACATGGTCCCCTGGCAGTGGAGAGGAAGACCATCCAGGTCTGCTTTCCAGCTCAGGGAAGCCATCCTAGAGAAGGGGGTATTGTTTCCAGAAGTTGGAGTGGGGTGGGCATTCTGCTTCATGGAGCAGTCCTTGCAAAGGATATGCCAAGACAGAGACTAGTTAAGGAGCAGGGTGAGGGAAGAGGAAGAACACAACACATTCCATGGGACATCCAGGAAGAAAGGTCAACATCAGTTGTATCTATGAATCTATAGAGTTCAGGGGAAGTGAGATCTGAAGGTACAGTTTTAGAATCTCAGGTTCATGACTGAAGCAGTGGACATGTATGAGATAACTCAGGAACAGTGTGTGCAATGTGTGCAGCCCTAATGAACACTGACACTTACTTGGGGGCCAGTTGGGGAGAAGGAGCCAGGAGGGAGTGCATTTCTCTTTGAAGATGTCTTCCATTCCACAAGCCTTGTTCATCTCCCTGTGATTAATTCCAATCTAGTTATTGTCAGATGTTAGCCACTGCATAACTGTAAGTTCTCATTATACGTGTGAGTGGGAAAATTGCCAACAAAGGCCATTTGCTTATTATTACTATTATTTCCTTTATGAAGAGAGCATCATTTGTTCAGACAAAGTCTAAACAAGACACTAGGGGTGTATACCTTCCTTGCCTCTAGGGGCTTGTAAATGTCAAACCATAAAATATAAACATGTTCTTTAACCACCAATTGAGAAAGTTGAAGCCGCTCAATGTATAATGTATTTCTTTTCTTAAATCTTTGTCTTCATTTTCAGTCTTTATTTCCATTAGTTACTATCTGTCCTGTAGTTACTGTTTTGGGAAATAAATTTTAGAAGAGTAAATGGAGAAAATGGAGTTAAGGAGAGAGAGATTTTTTGAGTGTAGGAGGTACTCTTTTGATTAATTAAAAGACATGTATTACAAATCAACTATTTGGTCAATAGAGCATAAATTCCTTGGTGGGAGGAAAGCAGTTACACATTCACTATTGAATGCCTAGTCCAGTGTCTGCCACATAGTTTAAATGTGTAGTTTAAAGCTTTATAAATGTTAAGTAAATGAATTTAAAAAATGCAAAATGGCCTGGTCTGTACTTTGACCACAGAGAGAAAGACAAATCTAACACAGAGGTGGTTTTCAAGCATTTTTGTAGTCTAATAGGGTTGAGGGGAATAGAAGTCCCCAAATTATTATAATACAAATTGGAACATAATGAATTCTTGTGGTCATTACAAGCCCAGCTATAGGGATTTAGAGATGGGAAAGTGTATATCAGAGTGGGTGGAGTTAGGGGCAAAGCTCAAGAAATATATGACAGAGGAGGAAAGGTTTAAGATGGTCCTTAAAAGATGAATAGGACTTAGGCAAATAGGAAAGGATCAGGAAGAAATGCCTTGAATGAAGGCTGCAGAACATCCATATAAGAGTAAATAGATGAAAAACTCAGTGAGACATAAGGCCAGACAGGCAGGTTATGAAAGACTTTACCTGCCTTCCCTAAATATGATCTGTCACTGCTTGAGCAGCCTTAGCCCTGAGCACCATTCAGTCCTTCACAGGTAAACACATGTCCCCTTGATGAGCCACCCAGCCCCCATGGGCAGAGAATAAAAGAGGGAACTTGCATGGTAATCCCTTCATGCTTCTCACCAAAGTACCCTCTCCCCTCCCCTGCCTGTCCCATAGAGTCCTGAGGGAGACTGCATAGGACCTCCATCTGCGCGAGGAGGGAGCGCAAGGAGGAAGGGCTGTGTGTAACATGTAGGTATCCCTGCCCCTTAATACTGCGAGCTCCTGGAATTGTCTCATTAACTCTGCTAATGTCCCCCCCACCCCCAGAGTCTAACATATGGAAGAATTTCAATAAATATTTGATGAATGAATGTGTGTGAAAAAAAGTTCAATAAACCTTTATATTTTACTTTTGGAGTCCATGTATAATAAGGTTAAAGAGGACTTCTATTAGAAAGTGCAGGATTTATTTCTGAGAAGCAAAAATGCTACCACGTCTGGCCTGAGTGCTTTGTGACGCTTGCGTGGCATGAGCACATACAGGTATGGGACTACAGGTGTGAGCCAGACAGGGTTCCGTGTTCTGTGTTCATTCCAATTACCCTGAAAGCTGTATCCAGTGATGACAAGTTTATCTCAGTCTTCCACCTAAGAGCTTTAATCACATTTTCAAAATTGTTATTATTTACTCAACATTTCTTCAAGGCTGATTGTGCCTTTAAAAAATAATTTATAGGCGCCTGGGTGGCTCGGTCAGTTAAGCATCTGACTCTCAGTTTTGGCTCAAGTCATGATGTCATGGTTTGTGAGTCTGAGCTCTTCGCCGGGCTCTGCATTGACAGTGCAGAGCCAGCTTGGGATTCTCTCTCCCTTCCTCTCTCTATGCTCCTCCCCTACTTGTGTTCTTTCTCTCTCAAAATAAATAAATAAACTTAAAAAAAACTTTAAAAAGACAATTTAAAGTTTCTATATATTAACATAAGGACTTTAAATTTTTTTGTCTTTTATCAATGAATAGCTACAACTTCTCATATTTAGTATGATTTTCAGTAATAGTACTTTAATTCTTTTAACTTTTGGATGAAGATAGTATGAGAGTTTTAATTATTTTAGGCCTTATTCATCCAGAATCTACTCATTTGTAATCCATAAGGTATAAAATATAATTATTAAAATACATCTGCTAAGGATATTGCTACCATAAGGATGGCCAGGCATATTCTACTCAACAGGATGGCAAGCAAACTGATTTGGGGCTGTGTGTTGGCATTCTGAATCCTAACAGTGAAGGCCGTAGCAAATGAGTCTTCTCTTTTGTTAGATCAGCTCCAGGCCCTTTGAGCTAAGGGGTGTCCACACTTGGGCACAGTGTACCCTTCAGGGCTGTGTGGTGGTGGAGGGCGGGGTGGGGGGAGCAGACGGTCGGGAAAGCCTGCTCTGTGGTCCTTAGCATTGGCCTCTCTAGGACTTCGATCCCAAGCCCCTGGATGGATGGCATAGGCTGGAGGTGAAGGCTTGGGGACATTTCTTCCAAGTCAGCACTGTAGTCACATTTGGCCAGAATAGCAAAAATTTTCATGAGTAGGAAGGCAGCTGAGACATGTCTCCTTCCTTCCACTGATACCCTTGCATCACAAGGGAGATGGGCAATAAGAGCAAGATTGCTAATCCCTACTCTAATAGAGAATTTGCTTTCCTTTCATCCTAATTCTATGGAATAACATTGTATTTCTTTAAAGGCTTATAATAATTTTAAAGTCAGGTTGACCTCAGCAACCATGGTGAATAATAGCCCTTGTTAAAACTTAAATGATGTATTTATTGTCTTTGCTGCAGAGAAGATGCATTCACAACTATAGTTGAATTCTTTGCCTATGCTTTTGGTATTGTCTCTGGAAGTCTTAGAACTTCTCTTTCCAAAATTACCTTAGAACCAAGGTAGAAATTCACCTAAGGAAAGAGGAAGCGCCACATCTCATGAGGGGTAACATGAACAGACTAGAATCTTCTGTCTCCAGGATGAGACTCATGAGGGTCTGCTGATATAATTTGCTTTATGGCACCAGACAGTTTTCAGATCTGTGTTTCTGTTAATGCTATTCTATGGTAGAGGTTTATTTGCAAATGTTTTTATTGGATTCTCCCAAGAGCCATCTGATAAACTTAAAAGTACTAACATTTCTCTGGTTATAAAACAAGTGTCAGAGTGTCTATTCATTTATTTTCTCAGTGTTATTTCTACTCTGTTTCCTAGCCTTGTTTCCCCCTTAATTCAGAAATGGAATTCAGAATCTCTTCATCAGATACTTATTATTAATAGAAAAATAAACATCTTTTTTAAATTATTATTTTTTGTTTATTTTTGAGAGAGATACAGAGACAGAGACAGAGCACAAGCAGGGGAGGGGCAGAGAGAGAGGGAGACAGGATTCAAAAGCTGGCTCCAGGCTCTAAGCTGTCAGCACTAGAGTCCGATGCAAGGCTTGGACCCTTGAACTGTGAGATCATGACCTGAGCTGAAGTTGGACGCTTAACTGACTGAGCCACCTAGGCTCAGGCTTTCAAACGTCTTGAAAATGTCTCCCAAATCTGACCAAAATCATTTGAGTAATGTGGATGGCGGTGGACTCTTAACTCAGATTTCTTAGTTATAAAAGCTTTCAGTGTAGCTTTTGCAGAAGAGGGTTTTGAATCTAATTTTGTATGGATGAGGCAATTAAGATTTGGGAGATTTTGCTGAAGGTGATTAGAGATACAGCTGTTGAATTTTCATGTGTGTGTGTGTGTGTGTGTGTGTGTGTGTGTGTGTGTGTGTGTTTTAAGGCTCCAGATGGAAAAAAACACATAGACCTTCTCAATTTTTTTACCCAGGAATATTCTCCTCTCTTATAATCCACGATTGTTTCTCATTCTCTTTCTTCCTACCACATGCCCACAGGGATTTTCATGCCCTTACCTTTACATCTGAGCCCCTGAGGGACACTTCTTATCCCATTTGGAGGCCACTACTCCCAAACATGCTGTTTTGCTGCTTTCTTTAGTTAGTGACAAAGTCCATGTGGGCGTTACAGGGATATCTATTTCTCAAAATTATAACCTCCATTACATCAAGGGACTGAGAGGCATTTTACAAAACCTTCTAAAATTGGTTAGATTCGTCATCACTATGATCACCAGCTCTATCCATTGCCATCTTGAACTGTTTCCCACGAATAAGAAAACCCTTTCATTCCCTTCTGTTTGTCCTTCATGACAGTAGCAGACTCTTGTTGGGGAGAAGTGGGCCTTTCTGCTTCTAGGCTTAGGACTTCCTTAAATCTTGCCTCCTGAATTTCGTGATACATTTTTTCCCCAATCGGGGAAAATATTTCAACAGTGTTCTGTCTTCTTGTTCTGTTTGGTTTTGCTGTTTTGTGAGGAGACCGCATGGGCGTTCATGTGACTGGTCTGCTAAGGCCGCTGTGCATTTTTCAGTGAGAGAACTCCCAGTGTCCAGTTTCCTCCCACCGGCCTAAAACAACATAGATCTTCATTTTGCGGTTAGGACTTCTCCCTGGGATTGTGGCATATTTCTGAGCCATATAATTCATGTTCACTGAAGGAGAAATTCTCCTCCCCCAGGGGGAGGCCCTGGACTATATCTCAGTTAGGCAGCATTTGCTGATTTTAATCCTGATGTTCCTGGCATGAGGTTTCTGAGGGTGTCCTGGAGAGATGTGGAAAATCTTCCCAGGTACCCACTGTGATTTTGCTTCTGAGCACTGCCATGAAGGGGCTCTTGTGACTTCTGATATCTGTAAACTCTCCTGGCACCTCCACTGCCTCAAATTCCCTCTGAGGAGTCATCTTCTCCCTCCCCTAGTCCCTGTGACCTAGGTGGTGCCGGACAGTGTTTGAGTCTTGAATCAAGGTATGTGAGGAAATGGATTTTCTCTGTTCTGCAAACCCATAAGTGATCTTTTCTTGCTTAACGTGGTTTGGTCACTTGTAGCTAGAACCCTGTCTGATAGACTCGGACGGTAGTCAAGAACTAGTGTGTGTGTGTGTGTGTGTGTGTGCGCGCGTGTGTGTGCGTGTGCGCACGTGTTGTGTTTTCTATTCTTCAGCAATGGAAAAAGATGAGTGACTCTCCCATTCTAAAAATGCTTATCAGTGGACTAAAAGATGATTTAGAATCACAAAATATGATTAACAAATTTTTTTAAAAAACATATGAGAAAAAAGAAAATAGGAAAGAGCAAGAAACAAAACAACAAAGACTTCTAGTTACACAGGTCACTTACAGTCACAGCAAAAGTTCAGGTTTTACTTACTTGTATCATTTAATTACTCTGTTCCAGGTCATGTCTACAGTTTGACCCCTTTCTATGTCAACTTTGAATATGTTACAAAATATTAGTGTGGTATTTTTAAAAATATTTTTAAATGTTTATCTACTTTTCAGAGAGAGAGAGAGAGTGTGTGTGAGTGGAGAAGGGGGGCAAGAGAGATGGAGACACAGAATCTGGGGCAGGCTCCAGGCTCTGAGCTGTCAGCACAGAGCCCAATGTGGGGCTGGAACCCACAGACTGACTGTGAGATCATGACCTGAGCCAAAGCCGGACGCCTAAGCAACTAAGCCACCCAGGCACCCTGAGTTTGGTGTTTTAAATAGACTTTGTTTTGAAATGTGGTTAGGTCTTTGACCTTGGGCAAGTGTCTTCGGCTTACTTATTATGGATACAGTACATGTGAGGTGCCTATATTGAGGAGTGGGATAAAGCAGGCAGTTACAAGTTGGAGTAGCTGTTATTTACTATCCCTGCTCCTACTTACACCACTTGCTAGAAACTTGAGTGCCCCTCTAGGTGCTTCTGTTTCTGTGGGTCCCAGTCAAGGGGCTGCCTCTTCTGGTCTCAGCCTCTTCCTGTCACTGGTCTGTCCGATCATATGGAGGTTTCGCTGCCTTTCCTCTTGATTGTAACTACCAACAAAGTGACCACTCCAGAAAGCCTGTATTTTCCTCATTAGGTATATCCAGACTTCTGATTGTTTTTATAAATAAGGAAGAACATAAAATATCCTTACTTAAGACAGAGCTCAGTGGTAAAACAACAGGAAATGGTGGAATTGACTCCCCTTGATGTGAACAGTTATGTCTGTAATTCTGCTGACCAATATTAAAAAATCTGAAATTGCCCAATGGTTATCTATTATTTTATTATATGCTACTCCAAGGGTGGAAATATATGAGTTTGGTGAGGCCATCTCCCAAATCAATTATAGCCCTGTTCTCACTGAGCCTTAACTTGGTTTCAGAGTCCTTCTCAATGCACAGCACCTGGCAAGTGCTGGTAATGGGGTGTTAGTACCTAAGCTGTAAACTTTCTCCCCTTCATCCTGGGATTATGCATTCTGAGATTTTATTATTGAAGTTGCTTGCATATTTTAAATGTAATGCTTGAACACTTAACATATTTTGGTGGTTGTTGGGAGAGACTTCTGGACTTTGCATTTTATGCAAAGATTCTGAGGCTGAAGATTCTGACTGAAGGAGAAGAACAACCAGAGTTGAGAAGGATGGAGATCCAGAGAAGACCTGAGTGCTGTGCTAGGGATGAAGGAAACTGACATGGAGAAAACAGTCTGGCTCCTCAGTGGTCTCCAGAGGGCCAGAGAAAACTATCTGGGAGTTTGGGAACAGTTTTGTTGATGTGTTGACAGCTAAGGTTAGAGTGGCATTTCCTTTTGAAAATCCCAAGTGTGTAGAAAATGAACTCTTGCCGAATATTTCAGTTTCGGTTTAGCTCCTTCCTGCATAACCGAAGTGTATGTGTGCATGTGCATGCATGTGTGTGTGTGTGTGTGTGTGTATGTGTGTGTGTGCACATGTGCATTATGTTTTGTTTGTTTTTGGCTATGTGGAGTCAATTGTATCTTAAAAAGGGGCAATCTGACAAGACAGAAGAAATGATGCAGCAGGGAGCAGACAAGCATGACAATAGTTTTAGATTTGTTTTATGCACGAACAGTAACAGAGTTCAGTATATTTGGTTGATTGCGAGAGCAAATGTGGCAGAGGTGGCTATAATGCAATCAGTGTCCTTAGACTTTGGCACCATCTCCCACCTCATGACAGCCATTTGGGGTTGGGTAAAAATTCTAACAAATAAGGATAGATGGTCACTAAAAACTATCTAGAACCTCAAACATTCCAAATAGGTGACGTGAGGAAGCATTAGGTGGGGACATATTCACTTAAGCTATAAAATCACCAGGTTATCAAACAAGTACATTAGGTGGGAATATAAAACTCTAGTTAACATTTCATCATCTGTTTTGATAAATATATATCTGACTTTGTTTTTGTTGTCTTCATTTTCCAGGATCAGAGGTTTTGGGTAGCTTGCCCAAAGCCATCATCTTGTTAGTGACCAAGCTTTGATGAAAAGTGGATCTGACTGATACTAGGGGAGAAACCCTCAACCACTCAGCTCTGCCACCTTAAAAAGTGAAGCAACAAAATAGTTGTTAAACACACACACACACACACACACACACTTACACACAAACACACCAAGTTAGGAGATGATAGGTGAAATAATACAAAAACATATCTATTATTATTGTGTAGAGCAAATGCCACACTTTCTAAAGTATTTCATTGGAACACATGGATAAAGGGCTAACTTCAATGAGTTGTTCTTATAATCTTTTTTGGTAGAACAACAATTGAGTTTTCCTGTTGCTAAAATTCATTTGTGCCACACAGGTTGTAGTGATTGTATGTGGCAGGCGATAAGCTAAAACTCTTCTGGATGCCGTCATTGTTGGGGATGCCATTCTTAGACAAACTCACCAGGTATAAGTGTCACTGTTTTCAGCAGATATGCTTGCAAAATGTGGGTTAGTTTGCTTGTGAGAGGGGGTGGTAATGGTAACCCTCCGGCTGTTTGTCCCTGGTACAAAGTGTTAGAGGAAGCCATGCATCTTCGGGGAGCTGGAAGAATTTTTTAAAAGGTGATCTGTACCATCTATTAATAATCTCTGAAAACCCTGTCTTAGTAAAGCAAAGTGTTTTCTCTAAAAAATTTTAAAAATGAGGATAGGACACATGTATGAACTCAGCTGGTAGAATGCCTGTCTCTTCAGCAAGTATAGGGAGTGTTAGTATAGTCGGTTGTGAGGAATGGCGGGCAGGTGACAGCACATCACACTTCTGGGTTCTGACAGTCACAGAAGACACAGGACCCAGACAGGAGTCAGGACTTGCAGCAAGCAGGTATGAGGCTCCTCTAAACCTCAGGACGTGGCCTGACTTTGGTGACAGAGTGGACTAGAAGCATGGACAGTGGCAGCAAAGAGATTTGAGCCCAGGTCTGAAGGGGTGAAATACCCTATAGGAAGGACCACCTTGTATCTTCAGAGAATTCTGGCTGACAGCTGGGGGTCTGTGAGCCGGTACTCTGGAGCAGTGATTGCATATGCTGTCTTACAGAAGCTATTTCCTGCCACATCTTCTCCCCAAACTATACCCCCCAAGTGAGAGGCAAGCCACTAATATGGATTCCTTAAGAATCATAACATTTGCCCCTCCTTTATGGTAATTCACAGAACATGTCATCAGTTTAATTTAGAGGAAAAAAACTTGAAGCAACCCTTTTTATTGTTTGCTCTGGTTATATAATAATATGTACTACACAGTCAGCTAGTGTGTGTGTGTGTGTGTGTGTGTGTGTGCGTGTGTGTGTGTGTATAAACACATGTGAATACAAATGTGTGATCTTATTTAATCCAGGTAACTTATAGAGATATAGATATATTACCCCCCAATTTTGACTCAGTGGGAAGCCTACTGACTGCCCCAGGCATGCTTGAGTTGGGACTTTCCTGGGATAGTTAGCCACCTGGCACAAGTTCTCAAAATAAGAGAGTGACAGTGCCACATCAGTGCATGTAAAAGGAACAAGTCACACCCATGGTGTCTGATTGCTCTGTGCTACAAGACCCGGGATCCCCTTTCACAGTGGGGGAGTTCCTGCTCAACAACATGTATGGCTATCTGGTGTGCTGGAAACAGTGGGGAGCTAAGCTGGTTGGAATCCTGGCTCAAATGAGTGCTTATGTGACACCTAAATGTCCTTTGCAAATTACTTTGTAAACGATTCCCTCATCTGTGAAATGAGGATGGCCGTACTTTTCAGAGCTGTCATAAGGTGCTTGGCATGGTAGCTGGTGACTAATCGGTGCTATTATTACTGTTATCAGAGGCACAAGTGGCCCAAGAAGTAGAAGGTGAGACCCTGCCTAGGGTCTCAAGGACCAATATTTCAGGACCAGAATGTCAAGGATCTGAGTGTTTCCTCTGTCCCTCTTTCCCTGTGAAGCCTTTGGCTCTCTCTGCCTACCTTTCCATTTTGCTGATCGGACTGTTGGGGGAAATGAAATGGCTGTGAGGCTCTAAAGAGGTTTTCAGAGTTCCCCTGGTGCTCCAGGATTGCCTGAAACATGCAGGTCAGCTGTGTGGGCACTCGAGGAGCCCATGGCTATCCTGGGAAGATTTGGCAGTGGCTCATGGGTCACCCTCCCCCACCTTGGGACTCATCGTAGGGGACCAGCTTTGACATTTCCTGGTGTACTATGGCTGGGAGACAGCAGAGGGCACCTCTGGCTCACGCTGGGAATGCAAACAGACACCTCCCCCAGCCTCCCACCAGAGAGCTTGGAGACTGATGTGAAGTAACCCATCCCCCATGGAGGCCATAGGGACTGCTGCTCCCTCCACAACCCTTGCCTTAAAACGTGACATTTGTTTCATCCACATGTGTTCTTGACTTCATCACCTCCCATGTCTGCTGGGGACAGCCCGTGGGTCTTTCCCTACTTCTGAGTGAAGAGGGAGCTTTGGACTCGGAGGGGGTTGTTTCCCCAGGAAGCCTGGGGACTGCCTGCAGTAACTCCTCCAGGCCTTTGTTGAGAGAGGCCTCCAGTCATGTGTGGAACTTTGGTTTATTAAATCTGATGAGTTCTATATTTCTGCCACATGTCACAGATCACCCACGTTGACTGAGTCCTGCCAGAGCTGGGCTGCTGTTACCCTGAAATGAAGCCAGATTTTTTAAGTGGGTGGGGGTAATTCCAGTTTGGTGCAGTAAATTATATGGTTCTGCTTGATTTGCTTTGCTCTGGGCTGGGAGAACTCATGATGGAACATATCTTGCAATTTGTGGGGGGGAACAGAGGGAAGGGGGAGGAGAGCCAGGGGAGGGGGGAAAGACTGAAGGGGTTAAGGGAGGGGAGCAGGGGAAGGGGGAGGGGAGAGAGGGGAAGGAGTGAGAGGGAGGAGAACAGGGTGGGGGGGTGGGAGAAAGAAGAGAGAATTGTAATTTTCGATAGTGAGTGGGCTGAACAGCAGATACAGGCATAGCCCCTGGCTGTTCTTTTCCATCTTCCCCAACTCAAGCACGCCTTTCTGTTTTAGGCTTTCAAAACTCAGGACTGACTTTCTAAAATTCCAGGAAGAAACTTGGGGACTCAAGTTACTCATGAAAGGTAACAGAATTCCTTGTACTCCCATATACTTCTCTGTCATGGAAGGAAGCTCTGGGGACTTAGAATATCAAGAAATATGCTCTTTCGAAGTTGATTTTTCTGTTAGGAGGCTTTGAAGGAGGAGGCTGGAGGTCAGAGTTTACCACTGGTTCAACCCCACATTTAAGTAGTGTTAGTTTCTGGGAAGATGAATATAATGGTATCGTTAAGGAATAAAAGGTTTAAACTTAATCTTTTGCTTAATTAAATGGGAGATTAGAATAATCTGAACTTTAGGGGCAGGGGATTAGTATAGAAAACACATTGTGGGGGAGTCCAGAGAAGACTAAAGTTGAGAATCTGCTTCCAGATTCTGACTCTATGCTGTTCCTAATCTTACTCTCTTAATATGTAAAAATGGGAATAAAATCCACCTGTCAGGATTATCATGAGGCTAGGTGACAAGTTGTATGTGAGTTCTAGTGTAACGCCAAGAGAACTCAACTCAGTAAACATTATTTTACTTTACTTTATTTTATTTTATTTTACTTCACTTTATTTTATTTTATTTTATTATTTTATTTTTACTATCAACACAGTTCTGAGGGTGGATGCAGGCTGTTGTCAGGGAACAAGATTCACTTGTCTTCTGTGACTTTGAAGGGGCAGGTCTGAGCAGTCAGACACAGCAGTGTGCTGTTCCTGGACTTGCAGTTCAGTAGGAAGGCCTGTGGTTCTAAAAAGAATTTTTGTAGAGAACTAGGAATCACATTTTGAAGACACTGTATTTGTAAATATGCCCTTAATTTATTTCCAAAACAAATATATTTAAATAACCCCACGATTGTATTCTTTATTTAGGATCACTCTGCATGCAGTTTCAGGTTTGGAAACTTACAAATAGTTTTAAAAATTTTTAGTGTGATCCAAAAAGCATCTGAAAAATTCCTATGCAAATAAAATAATTTTTTCCAAGTTCAGAGAATTTTAAGATACATATGTTTTATAAATATTTGTTTCAAAAATCGTATCTTAGCTGACCAACTTGGTGAAAACTTCTTTCTCATTGAAACATGTATTTGCACTTATACGCTCATGGGACTGGGGTGAGTGGAAGGTGGCTGCATCAGAATGACCGAAGGAAATATTGGGCTTTCTTCCCACTGTTACATGATTTGTTGAAAGCTTGGACTCTGGTGAAAATCAGTGCTATCCAAATAGAAATGGATTGACTTGTTTTGTTCTAGAGGTTAAGCTTCTCCTTGCTGTCTGGCTGGCATCTAAACACCTCTCTTAGGTTAAAAAAAAAAATGTTGTTGTTGTTGTTGTTTAACATTTCTGCCTCTAATAACCTTGTGAATAAAAGCTTAAGCAAATTATTTAAAAGCCGCTAAATTCCAAAGAAAAATTATAATCCTTTGCCAATCAAAGGATTTTTTTCAAGAATCAAAGTGTTGAGCCAGGACGCCTGGGTGGCTCAGTCGTTTTGAGTATGTAACTCGGGTATTGGTTCAGGATGTGATTTGGTGGTCCTGGGATCGAGCTCCATGTTGCCAGGCTCTGTGCTGACAGCGTGGGGAGCCTGCTTGGGATTCTCTTTCTGTCTCAAAATAAGTAAATAAACTTTAAAAGAAAGTGTTAGACTGGGAGGACTTGTTCAAGATGCCCTGTGGAGCTCCTGGGTGGCTCAGTAAGTTGAGCCTCTGACTCTTGATTTCGGGTCAGGTCATGATTTAGGCAGTGTGGGACTGAGTCCATGTCGTTCAGCTCCATGTTGACAGTTGCAGAGCCTGCTTAGGATTCTCTCTCTCCCTTTCTCCTTGCCCCCACCCCCCGGCCCCTGTCCATGCATGCACACACTCTCTTTCAAAATAAATAAATAAATAAACCTGAGGAAAAAAACGATGCCATGAGGTTGCTCGGTTAGAGAATCCTCCCTTTTGCTCACACTCCTCTCCTTCCTCAGCTGTCCCCTCACCTCCAGTCCTCTGTGCTCCCTAACCCAGTGTCACTGAGCACTCTGTTTCTTCATGTTCTCTTTCTGGGTGTGGCCTTTCTGCATCAAGCACTCAATCTTCCCAAGATATATTATGCAGGGAATTAGATAATAATAGTGTTGATAATATGTTTCCCTCAGTTCTATTTTCTGATTCCCTGACTATGCAAATACTTTTCCATTGAAAGTTTTCAGTGATATTTTCTCCACTATTCACCCAGCCAAAATGCAAACCTTATTAAAGGAATTTATTCATTTAAAATCTCTTGAGTAATAGATTTTGTTCTACTCTATTACATTGAATCTGCTAAATCTTTCCTGAAAAGCACTTTACTATAGAATGCCACATGTATTTCTACTCAGATTTCCTCAAAGTGGACTCACTGTTAATAAAACAAACATTTCTGATTTTCTAAGTACTTCAGAGAGTGAACTTGTATAAAAATAAAGAATCCTTTTCAAAATGAGAAAGAAAATTAGATAGGCTTTGAAGACAATTAGAAGACCCTACACCTATCAAAAGAAACTGGACTCTTACTGCTTATTCTCATAGCCACAGGATTCATATTATTTAATTCCTAAATGTACCTCTTTTACACTTTTTTTTGCATCATTATAACTCAAACCTTGGTGAGTTCCCTTGTGCTAGAAGACTGTATATTCCATTGGGCAGGAGTTGAAATGGGCAAGAAGAGGCACAGGACTTCATTAGGTCTAACCACATCCCTGATCTATTTTTGAGAATTGTTAGCTTTATTTTTGAAGTGGATTAGCTTTGAAGGCAAAAGGGAATTGGGGGAGGTATGCCTCAGAGAGGTTGGTACCTTCTTTGACAGAATATATAACTCTATTTTGTCTTCCATATATAATTTTGGACAATGAGTAATTATTTTCCTGCATCCACTAAAGAACCTCCCTCTTGACTCTTATTTATCCCCCCCTATTCTTTCAGTGCATACTTGTTGAGCGTCTCAGTGTTCACAGCACTGGTTTAGCCACTGGGGGAAGCAGAACCATAGAGAGTAGTCTGTTTCCTCTCAACTGGTGCGTAGTTGCAACCAGGGACAAAAGATGTAGAACAGAATATATTAAGTAACAATGAAGCAACAAGAGACAAATTAAAATATTAAATGAGGCCCACATCAGTGCCTTTTCAAGAAGCTCAGAGGGAGAAAAGAGCTCAAATGTGAAGGTGGCAATTTGGTTGATAGAAGAAAGTTTTATGTGTTTGTTATTCACACACACACACACACACACACCACACATACACACATACCACACACACACATACACACACACACACACACACACACACACACACACACACACACACACCTATTTTCTGCCCTGCTCTGAGTCATGGAAGGCTTTCTTCCATGGACTGTATTGCAGACTCCCTGCACTCTGACTTCCTATTGGTTCAACCAATGGTAGGCAACAGCAGGTGAGTGGAGAGTCTGGAATAATCCTTTCTCTGGTTTCTCCCTGCTTGGCTGTGACTTTGGCAGCAGCTTCAAGGTCCTCTCTGCCTTTGGCCACAGCTCTTGTCTTGGCAGCCCCTCTTCCAGGCCCCACTGTTCTCTCCCCTTGCTATGCAAGTGGAGGGGGTCTAAAATCTTCCTTGCTGTGATTCCCTAAACACTGACCACACCTCTGTAAAGAGAGCTTTCATTTGCCAAAGCTTTTGAGTGCCATCACCCTGTCACCTGCTGGAACTCTGATTGGCATCAGAAGATTTCTAAGTGTGTAAAACAGTATGCATTGAGGCTAAGATCCAAAATAAGCTTGGGTAGACCCAGTCAGACCAGAGGAAAAGGTTAAATGAGAGTTTGTAGCACACAAGGTAAGTTTGGAGATGATCGTAGAATCCAGGTAGGGAAAAACCATCAAATACTAAGCTATTTGGAGTCCTCCTGTAAAAAGGAAAGTCACAGCAAGTTTTTGGGTAAAGAATCCACATGCTAAAATAGTGTAGAGGAATCAATCTGGTGGTTGAATATGAGTTAGAATAGAGAAACTGGCAGTAAGAAAATTGTTTGGTAAGCTATGACAGAAATTCTGTAATTTTTGTTGAGAAAGTGTCTTGGTCTGTCATATAGAAAGCACCCTTGAGAACTTGAGGTTATAGCCCTCCACACATCCATGAATCTGAAGAGATCACAGCTTAGGTGCCAGTTGAGACTCCCAGGATGCAAATACAGAGAAATACATTATTGTCTTCTTTGGGAGGCTGAAGGGTTAGAGGACACCTCAGTAGCTGATAACACCTTTACACCATGAAAATGAATAAATGACACAAGGACTTTGCAGCAAGGAACATTTTAAAGGGGTCCTGTTGACAATGAGAAAGAATGAAATCTGGCCATTGGTAGCCAAGTGGATGGACCTCGAGGGTGTCATGCTAAGCGAAATAAGTCAGGCGGAGAAGGACAGATACCATATGTTTGCACTCATAGGTCTAACAGGAGAACAGGAGAAACCTAATGGAGGACCAGGGGGAGGGGGAGAGGAGAAGCAGGGTGGTGGTCATGGAGGAGGGCACTTGTGGGGAAGAGCACTGGGTGTTATATGGAAACCAATTTGACAATAAACTATTTAAAAATAAATAAATAAATAAATAAAACACATTAAAAAAATAAACTTGGCATGTTTTTGATGTCATGATATGCTTTGAATTAGAGATCCAGATATTACATTTCTTACAGATGTTGGAAGAGCATCTGCATTTCCCTGATTCATTTCTGGTGGCTGCAGCTCTGCCCCACTGTTAAGTTGACATCTGGGAGTCCCAAAATTTGGATGATGCCAGTTGTGAACCTGTGAGTTGAGAGATTATGGGGACCTTTCAGAGGCAGTTCTCTGCTTTCCTGATAGAGTCTAATTTGAAATTCCACAGGCAGAGATGATGTGGAGCAAGATCTCCAAGTGATAGTTGTGGCTTCCCTCCATTTTTTGTGCAGAGTTTGACTTTAATATTGTATAGACCTAATTAATAAAGAAACAAGATGCATAAAGATGTTCAGAGCAGGGTTTCTCAACAATGGCACTATTGACATTTGGGCTAGGTGATTCTATTTTTGGGGCGGAAGTGGGGAAGGGTAGAGTGAGAGGGATGAGAAAGAGAATCCCAAGCAAGCTCTATACTCAGCACGGAGCCTCGCATGGGACTCCATCTCAGGACTGTGAGATCATGACCTCTAGAGTTGGACGCTTAACTACCTGAGCCACCCAGGTCCCCTAGATGATTCTTTGCGGCATGTGTTGGTGAGCACAGGGGGAGCTGTCCTGTTCATTGAAGGATGTTTACCAGTATCCTTGGCCTCTACCCTCTAGACTTTAGTAGCACTCTCTCCTGTCCCAGTTGTGACAACTAAAAACGTGTCTATACATTGCCAGGTGTTCTCTGGGGCAAAATCACACCTTACTGAGAACCACTGCTAAGAAAGCACAATAATAAAAGTACTCTCTTGGCAAGTTGAAACAATTCTTTGCAAGTGACCAATGATGCACATTTGCAAGAAACAGAGAGGCAAGAGGTTTGGTGTGATATAAATAAAAATAGAGGAAAAATGATCGCCCCTAGACCTCAGTCACACCAGCATTATGCTCTCACTGCGTAAGCAATGAGTTAAAGACAATGGGAAGCAATAAATTCTCTAGCTATGTGGTGTAGCTTTGGATTCGATTATCAATTGTACCACCTATGGCTGTTTCACTTTACCTTGGGACTTCCTTTCTCACATCACCCAGGAGGCTATTGAGTTGCCTTGCTATTGTTTTATCATGTCTTCATGGAGTTTGAGTATTCATTTATGACAGGAAAAATAATCTAGACTTCTCTATCCTTATAAAATTTTAGAGACATACAGTAGCTAGAAATGTTTAGGAACCTATAGATTAATGTTTTTCGACACTGGCTCATTATTTATTGTGTCCCATTGGTTGATCACAAAATCATTAGTGGGCCATGACCAGTACTTTTTAAAAAATGAAATGAAATAGAAAATATTAGATTGTATCATGTGAAGTGTAGGTAAATACTGAATTGAGAGGTTGTGATTTCTTATAATGAGTCACGGTTAAATTTTGAAAACCACTTCTATATGTAGATCAGAATAGAGAAGTACTAATTATTCACTACTGGGAAATCATTTGGTTTGGAATAATCTTTGGCTTGATTTAATGTACCATTCAACCACTTTGCTTTAGGGTATTTCAAAGTGAAGTGATATAGTATTTAATTATGAAGAAAGCATGATATGATGCTAGGGGCTGTGGTGATCTTAAAGATGAAGAGAATATAATTTATGCCTGAAAAATTGAAGAAATGCAAATTTCCAATACTGGCTCATGATGGCAATGAAGCTTTTCAAGGGCTAGTTAACTAACATGTGGGACAGATAAGAGATCTGTCTGACTTCAGAGATGTCTGAAGTTTGGAAGCACTGGTGAAAGCTGCATGGAGAAGAAAGGGATTGGGTTTACCTGAGTCCATAACCAAAAGGAGATGTGTGGGAAGGGGAGTGGGGAGGGCAGTCCAGGCTAGTGGTAGAATGTGGCAGGAGGCAACGAGTGGACTGGTTTGCCAGGGGAGTTTTATCTGGGCAGTTTAGGATAAATTCTGAATATGTGTAGGGGCCAAATCTGGAGGGAATTCCAAGGGGTTTTAATTTTGTTCTTAGTCCACACAAAATCATGAAAGACTTTAAGGCAGGGGATTCCTAAACGAGCAGGGTATTTTATTTGTTTTTTCATTCACTGAACAGTAGTTATCAATCTCTTGTTATATAAAGAGAAGGGATGAGTAAGGCAAATAGATGAATAATATTTGGTTGTTTACTTAAATTTCTTTACTTAAAACCCAGAGAGAGAACCATATGCATATTAGCCTCTCAGGAAATACAGATAGAAGGCAAGAAGTAAGCAGATGAAAGAAAGATTAATTTTGCCTGATATTTCAAGAACTCTTATTTGTAGAGATGGGCAAGGACTTCATGAGTAAAGTTAGAAGTCCAAAGGAGGAAGGATAAGTTGTTAATCTGGTTGGGTTGGGGCACTGGTGAGGCTGGTTGGGAGTGCCCAAAGAGTGCCTTGAACACCAGTTGGCATGTGTCCTCCCTTTGGCAGGAAGGGCCACCTGCCAAGAGTTTGTCAACCTGGAAACATGGAATCAGAGGTCGGCTTTAGGGTGAGCAGTGTAGAGGTCATGTGACCAATGTATTAAAGGAGAAAGACTGAGTGATATAAGATTTCACTATTAGCCTTTAGTGTATCCCATTCTTCATCATCCTGAGAAGTCAATGGTGAGCCAGGCTTTTGAGTACATGGGATTGAGGGCACCAGGTGAGCATCACTAACTTAATAAGGAATCATAAACCATGTTGGTCATTGCTAAGTATTTTGTTCATTGGATAAAAGACAAATTAAAAACAATAAAAGGGTTGTTGTGGGGTTTTTTTGCCCAATTCCTTTGTCTTTGACTTATTTTTTTGTTTAAACATAAAAAAAAAACACAATAAAGGGCAATATTCAAACAGCTCTTAAAACATGACATCAGGTCTCCACTTTATTTCTAGAGCTCACAGCCTTGGAAGGCAGCTTGCACAATCCCAGATTCCTAGAGTCTTTGTGTTTCCTTTCCCCTGTGGATCAATAAGTTAAGTAACACGTCAATACCAAGATAGCAGATGAACATCTGTCAGGGAAAACTGGTCCTAGGGGCTTTGAGCTCTGGTATGGAAAGTGTTTGATCTTGGTGTGCCGTCATCAAAGATGGGAGAGAGTTTATTATCTTTTATGATTCCAACTTACTAACAACACCTGACAGGGTGATTGTGTCTCGGCCTCTAGTTGGAACTTGGGATGTTCTCATTGGCTTGTGCCTGCATGAGGCCCAGAACTTGCTGGTGAAATATCAAAACAAGTTATAATGTGCTTCTGGCAATGGGATGCGGAAAAGCTGCAGGACTTTCTCCTATAGCCGGCCGCAGGAAGACGAAAAATGAAAGTGGAGCAATCAATCTCTAGAGCATTCTATATATTAATAATGTTTCTCAACTCCAGATATTGTTTAATCAATACCGGGTGCAGGAGTTTGCAATGGTTTGTAATACTGGGTATGCCTACTCCAAATAGTCTGAACCTATGGCCTGGGAAAGGGGGCATCCATACCATGTGTGCTTTGGTGTCTGGGCAGGAAAGTGTGCTAAGACCCAGAACTTGATTCAAAAAAGATGAGATATCTCTTACTGAGGAAGCTAATTCTTGAGATTTTATAACAAGGACTGATTCCCAAAGAGGCTGGACTGCCCAATGGTTTTCCTCCTCTGGCTGCCTCACACTCCTTGTTTCTGATGTCTTCAGTGAATCAGAAGAGGGATCCCCCCAGAAGACGGGCAGAAGAGAGGTGAGGTGCAGCCACCAGGGGGAGCCCATCAGGCAGAGCCCTTAGGATGCTCTGGGCCTCCAAGGTTTGGAAGAAAAACATTGATTTCATGGAGTTTGGGGATTAGAGATGATTGTAAACAGTTGGGAGACTCACTGAATGCAGACATTTGTAAAACAATAAAACTATGAACAAAAGTCTTCTAATGCCATTAAAGAATGTTATTTAGCTCAAGTTTGAATGGTGTGGGCATAGGGAAGAATTTCCCTTTCTGGAAGGAAGGTCTAATCTCTGGAAGGGAATGGTGAGCCAGCAGGAGTAAAGTGAAGCACAGATAGGGGTGCTGTGAGAGAGGCATTTCAAAAGTTTTAACAAAAACCATCAGTATAATAAGTCCATTTAGTTTGATGCACTCGGCTGTCATTGGTAACTTTTTCCAGGCCCATGAGCTATGAGTGTGCCCTAATTTTTTTTAAATCATCAAATTAAGTCTTCACTGTAAACAAAAACAAAAGAGCAAAACTCCAGCTCAAAAGTTCAGCCCTTTGACTCACGACAACTCCTCCTTCCCCCTTCCCCCATACAACACGTTCTGGCAACATCATTTAAAGGCTGAATCCGCTGAGAGACGCCCAGGTAAGAAGTGTGTGCACGCACATACATCTAACAAGCTGAACACCGAAGCAGGGCTGGCAGTTTGCTCATAAACCAGGTAATTAAGGATGTGCCAAACTACCTGTGGGGGACCCGGGATTTATCAGTGGTTTTTATTTACTGTTTAATAGTATGGCATGTTACATAAACCTTTAAGTAAAACTATTTGATTATTTAAAAAAACAGCTTTTTCAAAGTCACAACACCTCCCCTACAGAGTTCTAAAATCAGTGGAAAACGAGCAGCATCAATAAACACGGTGACTTATGTCAATAAATGTTCTGCCCACCCGGGTACCTTGTTACCCAGGAGGTGTAAAAGGGCCAAAGTTGAACTATGAAGATGTTTGCCAGTTCTTCTTTTATGATTAGGATTTTAGAAATATCGATGTCTTAAAGCATAAATTTGAAACCTTTTTTTAGTGGTTCTGTTTTAAGGGTAGTCCTGTCTATCCTGTATTTCTTGTTTAAATATTTTCCTCTTTTTTAAGGTTTATTTTTGCTAATGGGACTTGAGCAGTGGCTCTGAAACTTGGCTGCACACTAGAATCATCTGGAGAAGTTTAAAAAGTCTCATTGCCTGGCTTTCAACTCCAGAGATTCTGACATAATTGGCCTAGGACTTGGTTCCAGTATTAGTATTAAAAAAAAATCCCCCAATGTTAATGTGCATAGTGATGACCCCAGAACTCTCTAGCTGGTAAAGAGGGCGGGTGTCTGCATTTGTAACGAGCTTCTGGGTGATATTGCTCCTATCTGAGAACACACAGTAGTGAATATCTAGAGAAAGTGTTTTTGTTATGAATATATTTTGCTAAAACAAGTAATCTATGAAGGCTGATATGGAAGAAAGATAGAAGGTAGGGTGGAAGGCTCTTTCCATTGTTCTCTAAAGTCTGACATGTGTGGAATTTCTGGACACATTGGCTTAGAGTATTTCACTACTTATAGTGTGGGTAGATCCTATTAACATGTAAGATTTTCCTAAGATAACAGCAATTTGATTTCGAATGCACCCTGCTGAGTGATGATTTACGTAGGCTAATGTGTTTCTGGGGATGGCTGGAGACAAGAAAGGGAAAATAAAGGACATATTCTAACCTCCTTTGACTTACTATGTGCCCAGGCACTAGGCCAAGTTCTTTGAACACATTGTGTTATTGAATCTGGGCTTGTCTCTTTTCACAATTACAGAAGGGGACCAAATATAGAATTAATAACTGGGGTGGGGAATGATGTCTCTTTGTTGCCCATCTATATGTCCCTGCCCTTACCATAGTATCTGTCCCTTTTGGGAAGCCTGGCTTGTCCTGTTTGGATGACCTAGTTTTCTCATTCTTTATCAAGACTATGAAGTCTTCTCTTTTATTGGGTCACCGCTAGTCTGATAACTTATTTATGTTCACATATTAATGGGTTTTGTTGGCTAATATCTTTTTCCTGTGACATAATTATTAAGTGTTTTCTCTCTTATCTTCATTTCAAAATGATAAAGTTCTTAGACTGCGTTTCACTGTTTTCCTTGCGGCTCTTAAGTGATGCCAAAGTAACCAGTCAATTCATTAAGAAAACAAATCTGTCAAATACTGCGTTTGAGGTCTTGTGGAACAAGCAACTGCTTGACGGACAGTGCTGTTTTCTGTCCTCTGGCTTGGCTGGCATTGGACGGATCCAACCACAGAATCTTAAGTACTTATTCTAAAAAACCTACCGCCGACTTGCATCTGATCTGGATGGCTTTCGCGGTGCACACAGTAACCCCACTCACCGCTGCTGGCCCTGGGGGGAGCACAGAGCTGTGGGGGTCTTCGAGCCTGAAGTCACACGCACGCTCCCAAGCCTTGGCTTGACTCCATGCCTCCCACACCTTCATCCTTTCACTCCCCAGAGCTCCCTCGGGATGTTTCTCTTCTTTTTCCTGTTGAGGCTGTCCCAAACTTGGGGCATGTACTGTGCAGAGTATTTGTGTTAGGGAGAGAACAGTGATTCTGATGGACACATGAAACAGGTAGCAAGGACTTCGGCTGCCACTCCCCGACTGAAACTGCCTCTCCCGACAGCTGCAACTGCTAAAACAATCTTGTTCTTTTGTTTTCCACACTTAAAGAAAGGCCTTCAGCCAAACTGTCGCCCCTGACCTTGTTTTATATTTCCAACGTGCATTTTATTAACTCCTTTTTCATATGGTACATATGGAGTCTGCCACCAGATGAGAAAGAGACATATTTTGCAACTCTGATGGAAAGAGCAGCAGTGAGCAATGAGAGACACTATGCACAATTTTTGTGGCAAATACATCTCTTGTGTTGACCTGAGTTCCGTTTGGGTAAGTGAGCTTTGTGCCTAGGTGATAAAAAATGCATTTATGTTGCGCAGATGGCTTGATTAAAAAACAAATACAAATAAACCTACCATTAGCCAGTCACTCAAAACCCTCTGAGAAGGGGAAGTCATTTTGACCAAAAGATAATTGAGAAGTATAGGAACGTGCTCTGTTGTGGTGGTGGAAGTTTCATTCTTCAGTTCGGCAATTTACTAGGGCTGAATAAAGAAGACGTTGGCGTATAGCACAGCTTTAAAAAACTAATCCAAATAAAAATCCATCTTGCCTACACTTTCATTGATTTCTAACAGTCCTGTTCCTTACAGAACAACAGCCGGGAAAATAATTTCTGTCTATGTAGGAATGATATACTGCCTTACCCCCCCCCCCCCCCCGCAAAAACCAAAGTTAAACTCCCCCGCTCCCCATTTTCCCTCCCGGAGTGTGCGCCTGTGTGCAGGGGTGTCTATCTAATTGGCCACAAGAGGGAATTAAACTAAATAAAATCACTATCCATGGGGGCCTCTAAATATGCCTTTTTAATTTGAAAATTTTTGTGGGTTATAGTGTAATTCAAGCTTTTCAAGGTTTATTAGTGCATAGCTGTTCACGGGGCTCACAGAGCACAGGACTCCACGTCCGAAAAGCCTGCTGCTACTAACAGAGAAAGCAAGAGTGCCTTTCATCCGCCGCCCGCATAAAGTGACCCAACCTTCAAAAAGGCCTCCCTCAAATAAAACACATATTAATAAAAGTGACTGAAGGGAGTTGAAGTTGGTAATTTGTGCTGCCGACTTGACACCGTGTTCGTCATCCCCTGTCGGAGGAATTCTGACAATTCACTACTCAGCCGGGGAACGCTGTGCTCACGATGAAGACGTTGCTCGCAGATACGAGAGCAGATGCCAGTGACTTCACGAGGTCGCTGCAGTCCGAGTCAAAACACGCCGCTCTGTGTAATTAATTGCTGCTAGAGGAAACGGACCAATGGCGCCTTCTGCTGTGAAGCTGTTAATGGAGAACTTATGGAGAGAAAGTCAAGTCCTCCCATCCAAATTGGAATGTGAAAGAAATCTGTTGGAAGGTGATGACAGAAATGAAGTAAAACAGTTGTTTCCTGATCCTCGTGCCAGGTGTGTCTCATACTGTGATAAATAAGATCTGCGTCTTACACTCCAGAAATTGGAGGAATATTACAAGGGTTTATTATGGCGAGGCACACACACACACAAAAATGCACTTGAAATGCCTTGTTTCTCCTGGCACCAAACAGTGAGTAGTTACCGCACAATGCCTGCAGCTGCTAATTCCTTTGTTTCGGTTCAAGCCAACATGGCCTATTAAAAGCTTAAATTCAGTTTTATTGTTAAGGTATTTATTAACTGATTATGAAAAGACATTAAAAGAGTCATAATTAAGCCACTAAGTTGCTCCTTACCTTGATCAATTCTCCTCTTTTCTTACACAACAGAACCTGTCCTTGCTCTTTGACCTGACTCTTCACTACGGGAGATGCTTGTTTCAGCTCGCACTTCTGCCCCAGCCAGAGCCTCACACTGAAGGTATCTGTGAGAACCGGTGGGGTAGGGTCTCAGGCGTTCCCCCCTCCCCGCTACAGTTGTGTGCAGTGTTTGTGTTCACTTTAAAATCTTTGCATGTTTCACCGAGGAGGGTGTGTGAATGATTCCTGACAGATTTTTAAAGTGCCTTCCTGACTTCTTGCTTCAAAAGCTGTTGGTAGGATGTTCATGGGTGCACGTGTGAATGCGCGCCCGCAAGTGAACAGGGTATGTGATGTCACCAGGGCACTCGTGTATCTCTGATTTGTGGCTTGATCTTCGACATCCATGTTAAAATGATCATTATACTGAAATGATTTCCCTTTCTTGCTTTTTAAAGTTCAAAGTATTTTCATGTATTTTATTCCAGTTGTTTTATCTGGGAATTTTTAAGAAAAACACATATACAATTTTCATCTTAAGCACAAAAGAAAAATTTTATTAAAACATGATTGAAAATCCTGACTATTAATGATAGTCTTTTTGACTATATAAAGTATGGATAAAAATATATATCTTTTTGACAATGGAACTCATTTGTTGAAACTGTTTACAAAGTTTTTCAATAGCAATAACTAATCCTCGGATAAGCTCGCTAACTGCAGTACTACCAGGAGTCAAAGCAGGATTTGATACTAAAAAATAAAGAAATTGCAACAACCTTGAAGACACAAGATATCTAGTTACTGTTGAATCATATGTTTTATTAAAATCTTCGATTTCAGTCATTTAAAATTGGTTTGAAAGATGAGGAAGCCTAATTTGTAAAGAGGCCCCTTAAGCATATTACGGAGATTAAGCACACTTAAGTAGAATTGTCTGCAAAATGAGTATGACTTAAAAAATTATAAAATATCAACAATATTTATGCTTCCTTCAATGATCAACTATAACCTTTGTATTCATGCACATCACCAAGAAGGTATAGAATTAGTACTGAGATTTTGAAGAGATCTGAGTAAGGGCCAATTTGAGGAAATTGAATCTTGGTGTCATTTGACTTTTTTCTTAAATGTTGAGTGACTGCTAATTTCAAAAATTTTAAATGCCCACAAAAACGAGTGTCCTTACCCATGCACAATAGACTCAGAGTAGTTATCACAATAAGGGTTGTTGTTTGCCATTTAAAGTTGTCTTGTTTATTTCATAAAAATGTTGAACAGGGAATTACTATTTTTGAAGAAAAACAGCTTTTTCTTATGTTTTACTCATAATCAATAATATTTTAAGTATCCTCTATGCAATACTTGCCTAGGAAAAACAAGAATTATTTTATCTGAATGGCTCTCATTGGCTTTAACTTATCAATCATATTTCCTTCATTAGTAAAAGCATAAAATAAATTTTGTAGTTACTATGCATCTTAAAAATGTAAGATTAGTCTGTTTCTCAGTCTTTCATTAGGGTATTTCATTCATTCATTCATTCATTCATTCTTTACTTCATTCTTTCACTCACTGACTTGCTCTCTCACTAGGCAAGGATTGTGTACCTATAATGAGCACTTTTGAATCCTGTAGACTAATAGTAATAAAAGCACAATCCTTGTCCTTGAAATTTTCCTCTGAACAGAAGACTGGATGAAGAAAGAAGATGTGGAAAAAACGTGACCCAGCTACCTATTTTATTTCTTCATATTTTGAGTAGAGAACCAGAGAAAAGTAATCTATAAATAATTCAGATTTGACTGTGGATAAAGCTGTTTATATGATTATCTTGTCTCTCGTTTTGTTGGCAAGTGTCTAGGTCTCTCTTTTCTGTCTCTCTGTCTTCTCCTCTCTCACTTGCTTACACTATATTCATCACATCTAATATATCACCAGCCCACAGGCCTTCTCTGATTGTTCCTGATGTCCAATCAGTGTCGAATCATAGCCTCTTGTCTCTAGATGGTCTGCTTTGGACAGAAGAAAACACAATTCCCACAGAAGGGTGTCTCTGCTTTTGTGACCTCTGGATCTGTGTTGTGTTCCATGTTTAAACAATGCAATGTAGGCAACTGAAGAACTTCCACATCCCTTAAGAAACCACCCCATACCCAAGTCCTGGGGGGCCCATTGAGAAGAATAACGCAGCCATGAAGGAGCTGTCTCTTTATAAGAGCATTTCCCCACCACTGACCCAAGCCAACACTATTTGCCAGGCAAATATTATCTGGTGGTGGGCTGCAGCCAGCACACCTCCCACTGCTTGAATCTAGGCCTGTTGGCAGCTATAGAAGTGAGGTGTTGCTAACTGACGTGTAATTATGGTAGACAGAAAAATGTAGATGTGTTAGCAAAGTCAATATTATGGAGACCTCTGTCTTCCCAAATGTTGTAAGTTAAAGATATTTCTAGGGTATAGCCCATTACATTCTCTATTTTTATGACCAGTCACAAATGTATTTTTTATTAGCTGGTGTGTTCAATGTTTTGAATGCATAGCCCTTATTTTCAATCTCATTTTAGTTTGTGGTAAGTGCAAAAGGATTTTTGCTGACTTGAAATAGGGAAGCTGTTCTCTTTTCACTGAACAGCAGGGCCTGTGGCACCAAGAGTTTATTCCACAGCCTTCTGTGACTCTTGACTGTAAATTAGTCTGTGAAGTGGTGTTTATTGCTAAACCAGGAGGTTAAGACAGCCTAATTATATGTTTGTGCAGGAGAAAACACCATGCCCCACCGTGAGCAATTATCCTGTCCCCCTCTTATAGCTTAATCTAGCTCCAGCTAAGAAGAATGAGGAGATGGCCTGTCTTCACCACAAACTTAGCAACCACACGTTTTCAGTGTTAATTAGAAATTTTGTTCACTGGAAGGGTGACTTCTTAGTGTAATTCAGGCTTCAGCCAAGTGGAAGGCATCTGGGAAGGCTACCTGAGGTGTCTTTATGGATCTGATCTCTAATTCCACCCACAAAACAAAAAATGGGTGGGACTTTTGCCATACTGTCAAATTCATTGCATGGTGCCACTTCCCCATTTTATACACATGTCAGGAGAAGGACTGTGAGGATACTGTGGCTCTGTGTAGTTTTAGGGTTTTTTTGTTTTGTTTTGTTTTTTTAGAAATGAAAATCCTGCTTATCCTAAGGGACTTTTTCTTATGTTAAGAAGGATGTAGGGAATGAAAACCAGAACGAGATCAACAGGTCAATGTCTTTAAAGTTGGTCATAAAATGTATCACAACAAAGAATCCATAGGGTAGGAATGGCATGCCAAAGTACCTCTGTCTTTGTTCTTGGACACTTCTCTGTCACAAGGGCAGCATACTTCTGTTTCTCTTCAAAAGCATTTGGCTCATATTTTTTCATACACAGGCACATGCTGAAGTCTTAGAATGCATAGGCTCAATTTCCTCTTAGGAAAATAAAAGATGCCCTTCATGTCTTCTCGCACTCAACTAGAAATGCTCACTGTCATTGAAACGAGCTGAGGGAAGAACCAGTTCTCTAAGAAACAGCATCCCAAATGTGGTCCAATCTGCTCTGAGACGATGAGTTGCCTCTAGGGAAATAGACTTATTATTAGCAAATTTCCAAGCTATCACTCAGTTTCTCCCCCTCTTTATCCCATTTCTATGAGTTTAGTTTCTGGGATGACATAACATCTCTCTTCTTTCTTCCTTTCTCTTCGCACCCCCCCCCTTTCAGCTTTCAACTTTATTTCCTTCTAAAACAAGACTTATGCAAGACTCCCTTTCCTTATTGGTTAACCCTTCTGGGTTCTTCAATAGCTTAACTTAGTTTCTTTCTTTTTTGTGGTCAGGTAATTCACACGCTATGCTGGAGGTAGAGGCAAGAAAAGATGGGAAGCAGTATGGAGAGGAGGTTGAGTGCTTTTCTAGTCCACTTATTTTAAGAACCTAAAGCCTTGGCACCATGTTGCCAAGAAACTAGTTTCTAGTTTCTTCATTAAACTTCTTTTCAAAAAATTCTTCAAAAGCCATGTACTTCCAAGTGAAATCAAATCAGGGCCCCCTAACCACTCTCCTCCTATTCCATGATATGTCTGTGACTTTTTCTAGCTGGAAACCTTTGATCTCTTGGCTGGTGGAGCCTATCATATTGTAAGCACATTCATTTAACAAAAATCTGTTGAGCACCTATTATGTGCCAGACCCTATTCATATAAATGATATGTGCCATGCTGCTGACTTCTGGAGCTTTTTTGTGTTTTCCTACAATACATCTTTGCTTTTCCACATGCCAAGTTTTTTCAACTTCGATTTAAAATTTTTGAAACAGACAGTTTCCATCTCTTGAAGCAGCATTCTGTTTTAAGAATGAGAACGAGAGAGTGAGAAATGGACTTCCTTAAGGGTGTGTTGCTATGATTAAGGATTCAGAAGAATGGTGATCTGCTGGGGTGGTGGAGGCAGGAGCAATGCTATGCCAGCAGTCTCCAGAGAGGATTCTGTCACACTTTAAACCATGACGACCTGTTTGGCATATGTTCTGCTTTAGCTTTTTCTTTATATCGGGGACCTACCTGAGAATGACAGGGAATTTTTTTTCCACATGGGAATCAGTTTATTTTCTAATCAGTAAATTTGAAAGGGGCCCATTTGGGTCTGGGAACTCAAACTGGGTCTGGCTAGAGAAAGCACAGCTGGACACTATCTCATATCTGAAGGCCATAGAGTTTAAAACCCTAAGTCCAAGGTCACACAGCTGGTTAGTGGCAGATTAAGGCTAGAGCATGGGGTTTCTGAGTTCCACCTCAGCAGCAATCAAGCCACACAGCCATGGGGTGACCTGACATGCAGTCAAAGGTGCCACATGTTTTATTCACCATGCTCTAGCCTTGACTTTGTCCAATAGTCAATCATTAAAAACTGTTCAAAAGGATTGTCAGAGTATTCTTCAAGTCCATTTGAAAGCTTAGAAATAAACCTTGAGATAAAATTCCATAGCCTGCTGTGTTAAATTCTTACTCAACTTCACTTCATTGCTGCCTTAAATTTCAGCCTTTCTAGTTTTGGGGGTTGTTGAGACTGAATTGAAAGCTAGTTGACTCTAACTTACATAAAAACATACGGGTATTATGCTTGTGTTGGAGTCAAGGAGATGGAGAATTAGTTCAGATAGAGAGGTCTGGAACAAGAGGGTGGAAGCTTCAGACTTCCAGAATTCCCAGGAAAGGAGCTCCAGCAGGAAAGACCGCTTTTATACTTGGTGAGCTGGTGGGTTGGAGTAAAGCTCGAGACCAGGCTTTGGGGCAGGGTAAGACACTCATGCGAGAAACCACTACAAAGTATGGTGGAAAGAACATGGACATGGTAAACTCAGATACTCAGGTTTGAATATAGGCTCTGCCATATTCTGAAACTGTCTTCAAATCTTTAAAGTGGGAAAAATAGTGTCTAATTCACAGTGAGCAGTGACTGGAGAAGGAAGGGATAGACTGAGTATAATATGTAATATTGGGCCTGGGATCCTCACTACATGCCCATATTCTCCTTTGTTCCTGTATGCAAGTGACATTCTCACTGATCCCCTCCATTCCAGATGCCTGATGATATACATTAGACCACTGATTCTCATACTGCAGTGTGTGACAGTTAATTAGTTGAAAAATCAATTTATTATTCATGGCTGTGGCAGGTTGAATAATGAGCACCACCTCCCCAAAGATTTTCACATTCCAATCCCCAGACCCTGTGTATATGTTACCTTACATATAGCAAAAGGGACTTTGTAGATATGATTAAGGATCATCAGATAGGGTGATTATTCTAGATCATCTGGGTGGGTCCAGTGTAATTACAAGCCTTTGAAGAGAGAGGCAAGGGGAGATGTGACAGCAGAACCAAGAGGTTTCTGGAATTATTTGTGGATGGGGCCAGGAGTCAAGGAATGGAGGTGACCTCTACAATCTGGAAAAGGCAAGGAGATGGATTCTTCATTTAGAGCCTCCAGAAAAAAATAGCTCTGCTGATGCCTTGACTTTCACCCATTTAGACCTGATTTTGGAATTCAGAGCTATAAGATCCTAGTTATGTGGCTTTGAGCCACAAAGTTTTTGGCAATTTGTTATAGCAGCCATAATAAACTAATACAATCGCCAACATATTTTAACAACTGAACAAAATAACAAATTCAAGTGTGATTTTAGTTTGTGTGTGTGTATGTGTGTGTGTATGCCCAAGCACACACACACACACACACACACACACACACACACACACACACACACACACACACACACACATACCCATACCCACAGACCTGGACATAGCCAAGTATGTACTGGATTGATGGCCATGGTATTGCATGGAATCTCTGACCACGGTTTGTAGTCAAAAGAGACTGAAAGCCACAGGCCAGGCAATTTCTGCCTCCCTGGGTGTTGCTGGGTCGACATGTCTTGCTCCTCTGGGCTGTGCTAATAGCTTGGGGAGTCCTTGCTTTCAAGAGCGGCTGAGTTGGCAAGACCATCTTGCCTTTCCCAAACCTTAATTATTCTTCACAGCCAAAGCCAAATGAAAGTCTGGCTTACAGGAGAGGTATGGGGAAAGTGCTGATTTGGGCTGGAGAGCAACAGATGAGCTCATCTGCAAATCACGAGGTTGTGTCTGACAGTGTTCCACATTAAAGTTGGGAGTGGTTTTTCTGTCGGTAACATGAGCCAAATGTGAGGTAAACTGAGGTACAGTAGGAATCAGCTGCAGCTGAAGGAGCCATGTCCATATATATTTGGCACATGGTAGGTGTGTTGCTGATAGATTCTGTCAGGAAATACGGTAAAAATATACCAGAACCAATAGTAAATGGATTTTGTATTTGCAGGTGTGGTCTGTGAACTTAGAATGAGTTCTCTTCAGAATGCAGACAAGACTTTCCTTGAAATAAAAATGTAACTCCTGAGTGGGGAGTAAATCTAAACTCAATAACTGAAACAGCCAGCGAGCTGAGTCCTTAATGACAGACTTTCAACATCAAACTCAATTTCAGGGCAAGTTTTGTCAATGACACCTCCTATGTTTTAGCATCAAGTAGTGGGCAAGATTTTCCAATAATAATGTCTCCTGCAGGGATGTGGAGAATGGTCCCCAGTCCCACCAGAACTGGTAAAGCCTCAAGGAAACCTCTGCCATCCTGCCTTAATGAAGTCACATGACGGCTTCTCCTAGATCCCTCCCCATATACATTATCTCCCCTCTCCCTACTAACTAGATGCGTTATCCAGTTCCTGGTCATGTCAGTGGATTTGATCAGGTCTTCAAGAAGCAACATAATACAAAGGTTAAACAGTTAGTTTTTGACATTAGATTAGGTGGGGCACATCACATACTAACCATGTGGCCATGAAGAATTACTTATCTTCCCCAGGCTTCATTTTCCTCACCTATATGGCTAAGATAGTAATAATATCTATCTTATTGGGGTCTTGTGAGGATTCATTGAACATCACAAAAGTGCTCATTACAAGGTAGCTGTTGTTAATATTTTCCCCTCATGCTAAATGTGGATCATGGAAGTGTAAAATTATCCATTAATATTATTTTTATAACTTATTGTTTTTACTAGTCTGAGTACAATGTAAACCTACCTGAAGAGACTGAGAATATAAATATCCTTTGCTGTTGTTGTCCTTTCCACAAGTGTAAGAGGTAGAAATAGGACAATTCAGACTGTACCCCCAAAATGCGCATAATCCTGTGATTTTCTCTGAAAAATAGCAAGTAAAGATTGCTTTCATATAACTGTGCAATTCAGTTCCTTTTTTTAATCTAATAAAAACAAGTTTGGGATGTTAAAACAAAACTTTCTATAATAACAAAAAAGAATCCTTACCATTTGCTGTTTCATTTTGAAATCATAAGATGGCCAGAGAACTAGGATATTATAATCTCCCCTCTTTGTGCTCAGGCCAAATTGCCACATGTCTGTGCCTTGAAGAAGTGGAAAATAAACAATAAAACTACATTCAGCATCAATTCCAAGTATATACTGTAACTGCATTTTTTTCACCTATAAATTTTGCTATGAGTGTCTCAGGCCAAATAGCAACCAACTAGTGAAATCCATCCTGGAGTTTCAAACTAAAAACCCCTATCTTGTAATGCAACCAAGCACTTGCTTAGGAAGAAATTTCTTTTAGCAGTTTGGAAAAAAACCTAGAAATTTCTATCATTATGAATGGTCATTTTAAAAATTACTTTCCAGGGCATGGTAAGTTAAGAAGTTTCATCTTATTAGGATTATCTCCATAATATATCAGATATATTATCTTGTTTTGAATAGTACTCATCTCTTAAATCTTCCTTGTGTTCCATACACAGAAATCCATGTACATAACTTTCTGGAGATACTAAATTCTTTGGTTTCCTCTTGGCAGAATTTTGGCAAATGTAAAATGGAAAAGGTATCAGGAATACTTGAAGTAGGAAAAAAACATGTCCTCATTTTCAAAATGGAGAAAAGGGATGGCTCAAGAAAAATATTGATATACTTCAGGAAAAATTATAGTAGCCAATTAAGCAGATCACTAGTAAACAGGTTAGCAAATGATAAATAACTGGGATCTAGTTTAATAAAAATAGCTTTCAAAAAACTAAACTTAATTTTTTTTGTAGTGGGCTTCATATGTATTTCTTTATTTGATAGTACCATTTCCCAAATAGTTAGGATCTCCACTATTCAGCAGTTGTGAAACTCACTCATAATAGTATTCCTGCACCTACCAAAAATTGTCTTGGTCCCTAAGCTTTTAAATCCTTGGGGATTTCTTCATGTACAATAGGGAGAAATGTGGGCAAATGATTGCTTATCTTGGTCCAGCGATGGCTACTTGAACAATTTTTCCAAGAGGGTTGACTAATGGATCAATGGCAGCCAAGAGAAGAATGGCTGGCTCAGTACTAGGGGTTCTATCTCTGCTCTGGCCATGATGCCTTGAAAGATTTCTAATCAGATCTGGGACAAGCACAGAGATGGAAAGTCCCATCAGTCCAAAGGGGGAATAATTATTGCAACAAAAGGCTAGAAAAAGGGACCAAAACCACGTGGTAAAATTTAATAACAGTTATATATTTGTGTTCAAAAACCATGATGGCACTTTGCTTCAGAGCAGTCAATAGTAAAAATAATAATAGGCCATCATAATACATAAGATAATATGAAAGTGACACCAATAACAAACTGTGGTTACCAAATACTATCTATTTTCAAGCACTCTTAGGTGCTTGTGAGTACTACTTCAGTTCCGGTGGAAAAGAGCCATGTGTCATTAAAGAGTCAGTACAATCTGGGGTTCTAAAGACAGAGGTATCCAGATGAGACATGAGTCTCAGTCTGTATAACAACCCAACAACTACATAATTGAGTCAAGTTCTAGGTGCCAGATTGTTTAAAAATTTTTTTAATGTTTATTTATTTTTGAAGGAGAGAGAGACAGAGTATAAATGGGGAAGGGGCAGAGAGAGAGGAAGAATCTGAAGCAGGCTCCAGGCTCTGAGTGGTCAGCACAAAGCCCTATGTGGGGCTCAAACTCACAATCCACGAGATGATGACCTGAGTTGAAGTTGGATGCTCAACTGACTGAGCCACCCAGGCACGCCAAGGTGCCAGATTTTTAAGGTACTTATTTATTTTTGAGAGGAGAGAGAGAGGGAAAGAGAGGGGAGGGTGGAAGTGGGGGAGGGGCAGAGAGAGAGGGAGACACAGAATCCGAAGCAGGCTCCAGCTGTCAGCACAGAGCCCAATGTAGGGCTCTAGTTCATGGACCATGGGATTATGACCTGAGCTGAAGTTGGACACTTAACCGACTGAGCCACCGAGGTGCCCCTAGCTGCCAGATTTTAATTAAGAAGGGCACTGTTAAGAGGAAAGTCTGAGGAGGAAGAGCTACTCTCACTTGGAGCTGAGGGAGCACAGTAGCTCATTTCACCTACTTCAATGAGGGATAATGTAGAGGAAGGAGGGCAAGAGTGGCACCATAAGGTAGAGGAGGTGAGGAAGCCTTCTAGTGATCAGAGTCATGTGGCTGCCCAAATGCCACTGCATAAAGCACTGAGCATTCTGTAACTGCAAGACTCAAACTGCGGTAGAATGCTCATTTTTTGGAAATGTCATATGTAAGATAACAAAATTAAATGGAAGGATAGGACGTATCTATATCTGTACCTATATCTATGTATCTGTCTGTACATCTGTGTATCTGTGCATCCAGGTACATATGTGTCTATCAATATTATTTCTATAAGGCTTCATGGATTTCAAAACACTTCTCGATATAACTACTTTATGTAAGTCTTTTTTCAGCTCTGCAAATCATGATGCTGAATGTTCTGCAGATGGTGATGTTGAAATTCTTGCCCTTCCTCTTGCCCCTCTTGCTTCTCCACTGAGGTAGAAAGCATGGGATCAGGTCTTTCTTGTGTTCAGAGAAGAGCATAATCATGGTGTTGGGCTAAGGGGGAATTCTTTCCTTATGATTTCAGTATAATCAAAGCAGCTATTATGATGGCAATTATACTCCTAGGTCATTTGCTCTTTTTTGCTTTGTTCCACAATTCAATGCTGCATTTGCTTAGAATGGAAATTCCTTGTGTTTTTGCACTAAAAATATTAAGAAAAGTCCATATTTTTTCTCAGGGAAGCACTCACCCCTGGCATCCTGTGTAATGAGCATTTTATGATGATTGTAAGTTCACTGGAGAATGTGTGGAGGCCAAAAACGTAATTGGGGAAAGAAGTCATTGAAGTATTATTATGCACACTTCACTTATTAGTGGCAAAAGTTGGTGCTAGTTAGCTGTTGGCTTTCAAATTCATGCTCTGCCCTTCCAGCTCTGTTCTGCACTGGGAGGGGCTGGCTCCTGAAAACTGCCTTTCTCAGGCTCCCTAGCCAACTGACTTCAAGGTGGTTCAGCCAAGGGGAGGCACCAGAAGTTTACTGAGATGTAGGAGGAAGGGTAGTTAGAACATTTATTCTACCTTTCTTTCAGATGACCTCTGAGGCCCTCTCCATGTTCTGTGTTCTCTCCCTGATGCTAGCTCCTTCTTAATACATATCACCTTCATGGTCTCTGCTTCTGCTGGGAGCTCCCTCCATGGTGTTGCTTTCTGTTGAACAGCCCTTACTTTTCTTCCTGGGTTCCTCCAGCCCTGGGGCTGGTTGTGGCATCCTGCTTAGATACTGACCAGATTTTCTCAACATAATGCTGTTAGGCTTTTCAGAAATGGCCCTTGTCACTATGTCCTGATGTTAACCTTTCCTACAAACTACCTTACATGGGTTCTATTTTCCTGACTGGACCCTAACCAATGCAATGTCTAATCAAGACTTGTCACAGACAATATCAGTGTTTAGAACCAAGAAACAATAAATGTTGGCTTATAAATTACAAGATTGTTTTCATGGAGGATCATTCTATGGAGATGTCAGGCTGGATCCCGAGAAGAAAAGGGTGCTGGATCTTCCTAGGGTCCTTAGCTGATGGTAGACTTTATCTATTATGGAACCAAAGTATGTCAGATATGAAAACCTAAATAAAATGGCTCACATGAAATAGGTCTTTATTTTCCAACACAAGTGCAAAGATGGGCAATTGCTGATCTGAGTTCAGCTGCTTCACATTATCAGTATTTTAAACTGGTATCTCTGTTGTCCTCTGAGGAAAGCAATTCTTATGGTTCTAAACAGGAAGCAGGAAGGCAGGACCAGGAAGGCAGGGATGCTAGCTACATCTGTTACTTTTTACTAGGAAAGTAAAAGCATCATAGCACATTTTTCTTCATGTCCCTTTGGCCAAATTGGTCATAAGGTCACCATTAGCTACAAAGAAGTTAGAAAGAGGGAAATAGGAGTGTCATGATAGATGTGGGCACAGAGAACTGCTGCCGGAAGTGGTATAGATGTTTCCTCGTCTGTTTTTATTCTGTTCCAGGACTCAGCTCTCTGTCATTGTGAGGTATATGTAAACTCTCAATTTATATTTTTGAATGTGTGCAGAAGTCAACACTTAGCCTTATCTCTTTTCTCAGGCAAATGTTAACATTAAAGAATTTCTATAGAGTTTCTAGACAGCATAGCTATTTAGCAAGCGCCTATGATCATTTTGCCCTCTACAGAAAGTGGTTTGTCCCAGAAAATCTACTTTGCTATGTGATGGGAGCTCAGGGAACCCAGGTGGAGGGATTTCAATGTTTCCCCCCAGAATAATCAAATATCCACATGGAAGAAAGTTCTAAGCTTAGCAGATACACCAAGGAAACCAAGTTCTGTTTGGGATGGAAGTTGGTCATTTGGGTGGGAGTATATATTAAAAAGTTGGGCCCTTTAATCAGGGAAAGATCTGCTGCCTACCTAATGCAAGATGTTTATGAAAAGTAACCAACTATTAAACCAAAGCAACCAATAATTAAAATAAGAGTTAAAAATTGATTTCTATGTCCTCCCTCACAGTCCTTTTAACTCCTCAATGAGCAGCTGTGAACCAAGTGCAGTAATGGTTGCCAGATGCTATTTCTTGGTGAATGTGGATCATCTGCTATTGGGGGAGGGGTACAGTGCATTTTATAAATGTATGTCTTGTTCAAAGTTACCATTAACGGGAAATTTTGCAAAAAAACCCAATTGCTTAATAATCACAATGGAAAAAAAATCAGTATCTTCTACATTTTGAGTCCAGTGTAAGCAATTAGAAATATTTGTGGTTAAAACATAAAATGTAAAGGTTTTTTGGGTTTAAATCATTACAAGTGTACACTGGTACCACTGTGGGTTCCTTGTCATAGGGCTCTGACAAGATTGCAGAGCATGGGAACAGAAAACTGCAGGGTCCTTGTGGTTGTCTCTGGAGAATTTATGTCTTTGGTGGAAAAAAAGGTCCTGCCAGCAAATGGGCCTTAGGTGGTCATGTTATGCCAAGACTTTCTAGTTATTTATCACCTCTAATGATACCATCAGACCAAAGATAGAATTCTAAGATTAAATGGATTTTAGTCATTTAATTTAAATTTCATTTAACAGTTTTTTAACTGGTATCCCTGCTTCTACTCTTATGCCTTACAATCCGCTGTCCCACACTGCAAACATTTCTCACATGGCTTCCTCACTGCCCCTTGAATAAAATCCAGATTATTTCTCTATGGTGTACTATGACTTTTTTGGACTTGTCCCAACTTACCTCTAAACTCTATCATGTATTCTCTTTCCTCTTGGTCAACCACATTGGATTCTTTTTCTTCCTGAAACATGCTTGCTTCATACCACCACACAGCCTTTGTTATTGCTATTATCTCTGCCTGGGATTCTCTACCCATCATGCATCTTTTCATGGGGAGTTCCTTCTTGTCACTCAGAAATCAACTCCAGTGACACCTTCTCGGGGAGGCAGTTACTGACCATTCCATCTAAGGCTCTTCATCCCTCAATATCTTATGATAGCTAGAAAGATTTATTGCACTCATGGCCCTTCTCTTCATCTGAAGTTATATTTTTCATAATTTACTAGTTTATTATTTGTCTTCCCTTCCTAGAATGGGAGCTTGAAAAGAACATAAATCTCATCTATCATCTATCTGGTTTAATAACCTATATGCCAGCACCCAAAATAGGAGTTAATACATATTAAGGTTTTGGTTATATCTTCATGTAAAGAGGGAATTGGAGGCAATTGGAAATTTTGAAATCATGGGGGCTTATTTAAATGAGGATATAGAGAATCATCTTGAATAGATGCCACTGTTGCCAACATCAGTATTCTTCAACTGAAAATTTAGCTGAACTACTTATCTGACAATGGTGTTTGGAGCTGGGGTCAAATATTAACTAACCACAGTTTATCAGAATACAATTGCTTTGCTTCAGGGAAGATTTTTCTTATGTACAATTTGAACAGGAAAAATAATGAATCATTGGGTATTTTTCAGTGGGGTTACCCTTGGCATTTTGGTATGGATATTAGTATGCCTGACTTTCCTGAACATTAATAGAACATTTAACATGTTCTATTGGCTCCTGCCCACTGACTATTGATTACATGCTCCCATCACTGTGACTATCAAACAACACCCACACATTTGCAAATGCCCCTTGGAGGAATAGCAGTGAGATCCTGAGTTAGAAGGTATTACTAGTGTGATATTAACCAATCATCTGAATTAATTAAGACATAGGAAGGCGCTCCTCCTGTTAGCTGCATTTTAGTACGGTGCTTCTTCATCTTTCACTGGCCTGCAGTGCCTGTGAAGACTATCTGGAAGGCGTGATGTTGAGGCAGGCAGGCCCAGGAAGGTGAACAGCCTCAGATGGAGTAAAGCCTGCTTCCTGCTTACACAGTAGTTTCCTTACTTGGGTACTGGGCAGAAATACATTAAGGTCTGAGCCTCAGAGCTCCTCAAAAACAATTTTTATCTCCCAAGCACTCTGAGGCCATAGCTTTGCTATTGTTCCTCATTCAGTGTGGTGAGTTTTTCCTTCCTCCATATACGCTGTGCATACTCATAGACTCCCGATTCCTGCCCTCAGATATTGTGAGGATATTAGGATTAGGAAAATGATTATTACTTAGTTTTTTATTTTTTGCCCTATGCCTTCACAGTAGAATTATAATACAAATCATTGGTGTAGTTTTCTGAATAAAAATTGTTCTCAGACCATCTTTATTATAGATTGTGCTCTTGGTGGTAACTACATTGCATTGACTTCTCCACTGGAGCAATGAAGAAACCAGATTGGGTTATCTTCTCTAGAACAAGTGGTGATGATGCTGATGCTGATGATGACAATGACAACCAAGGATCTATAGTAATGGCTACATTTACTGACTGCTTATGTGTCAGGCACAATTCTTAACAATGTATATGTTTTAACTCATTTAATTCTTACTAGGTGAATATTATAGCCTCATTTTATTAATTAATTAATTAATTTACTTGTTTGGTTATACTGAAGTGTAGTTGACATACATGTTATGTTAGTTTCAGGTATACAATGTAGAGATTCAACATCTCCATACATTATGTTATACTCACCACAAGTGTAGCTACCATCTATCACCCTACTTAATGACTACAGTACCATTGACTGTATTCCCTATACTGTACCTTTTATCCCCATGACTTACTCATTCTATAACTGGAAGCCTGAACCTTCCATTCTCTTTACCCATTTTGCCCATATAATCCCATTTTATATTAACAAAAAGAAAACAAAACAAAACTGAGGCAAAGAGAAGTTAAGTAACCCAAACTAGTAAGTTCAGTGCTGTGAGTCCATTCCCATGGTACAAAGCAGACAATATGAGCAAGAGAAGTGGGCCAGGTCCAGGAAGTGAGCAGGTTGGAAGTGACGGTGGTGATGTGGAGGACATGTCCAGGGGAAGACACCACTCACCTTCAACCACTGTGGCCAAGCAGGAAAGTGACCTGGCTCACTGTTGCCAAACCTTCTGATGCAGACAATCTGCAAAATCTCTCAATTTTAAGAGGTAGTCTAAATTTTAAAAATATTCTGTGACCCAGATGAAATATTGCTATAGTAGAGCTCCATGATTTTGGCCAGAAGGTTTTCCTATCAAAACAAAAATTGTAGGCTCATGACAAAAGTAAAACTCTAGACTTCAGGTAATTAATAAGATGGGGTATGCTGGATTTTCTGCATACTCTTTTGACTCCAAAAAAGTTTTTCTTTCTGTTTTCCCAAGTCACAAACATCTGTTTATGGCCATCTAGCTAATTGGGCCCCATTGAGTGTTCTAATGAGGGCAGAGTGAACAAGCAAGTGGATTTAATGCCCGTGGAAATGCATGTTTCTAATTGTGCATCCAGGGAAGGTGGAAAGGTTAGAGTAATGAGCTGCTCTCAAGAGTTCTGGCCAAGAGAGAAAGGGGCTTTGTTGTTTCACATTTCATCTTTGTTATTGTCACTGAGATATGCACTTATTTCCACCATGGCATTGATTGCCAAGAGGCTCTGCTATTACATTTCATTATCATGCCATTTCTGAAGGAGGGGAGTCTGTTCTTACTAAGCAATGACAGTGTGCAGGCAACCATAATCGTCCCTCTCTCTGCTGCACTCCCCAACATCTTGTATACAGCTGTGAACGGCCATAGTAGTGCCAATTAATCTAGCAGAGGTTTACTGAAGGAGGGGGAGCTGTACTGTACAAAAGGATAGTCCCTGAGTTTTCCAAGTGGCATTTCTAGAGAAGAAATGCTAACTGAAAGGACCAAACAGACGAGGAGGCTGTCAGTTTTATGTTTCAGTGGGGGATTGACATTTCTAAATGGTTCCTCTCATCCTGCATTCTCAAGTAAGCATGGAAGCAGCATCCAAATCAAAGGGCTGGATTTAGAGTCTCTAATCCCAGGGATTAGAGCTCAGACTGTGTGGTTGTTTGAAGACCTTGAGAAGGCCTGCTTTAGTTGAGTCACACTCAGTTAATATAGTGACCATTGATGGTGAAGACGAGCAGCCATTTGAGAAATGAGGGGTTTCTGTTGCCAGGAGACGAAAATGTTTGGGACCTTGGGGGTGCAGGATCATTGAGTGTGGTGGGGAGAAGCTTTCACTTTCAGTGTTGATGAATATTTTACATTTTCAAACTGTCACAAAAGAAACAGAATCTGTGTTCAAGAATCCAAAGTTCTGACTGTTAAGAGGTTTTTTTTGTTTTTTTCCTCATAATGTCTGCTTTCTGGCACCCTCACCAATCACTTTGTGCTAACTGGCATCTCCTTAAAGTTAACACTTTGAAGATTAAATATCTCATTTATAATGGCTTGGGGTTCAAATATATTATAAATCCTGATGTTTGACTGTATTTTCAAAAACAAGGGAAATGAGATAAAATTCCAAACCCATTATCTTGGCTGACATGGCCCAGCCTGAGTATCTGCCTAGCCTACTCCCCAGTGCTGTCTGGTGCCTTTGTTCTGCCTCTTGCTCTCTTTCAACTCCATGGATCTTCTTTTAGTTACTTGACACTTTTAACTTCATTTCCAAAGTTCTCCCCATCCTCAGATCTTTGCTTGCAGGTTTCCTCTTACCTGTTCAGTCTCAGCTTAAACATTGCCTCTTCAGAGGAGGCTCCTCGGATCATTTTACCAATAGACATCCACATCCACACCTTCCAGTATCTCCACCATTTATTTCTTAATAACATGTATAATAAAACCTACTTTGTTAGGGTTTTTTTTGTCTTTTCCACTAGACTATGAGCTTTCACAAGAATTATAATTCTCTTGTTCTCCATATCGCTAGTACTTGGTTTATAGTAGGTGATCTATAACACAGTAAAAGAGATGATTCAAAAGATCTAAAATTAAAGGGTTTGCTGTTAGTTGTTTCATTTTGAATTCCCCTATACCCATATTCTAAGGCAGATTGCTTAGCCAGGGGACTCCTGTACCAGGTAATAGTTAAGAGGTAGATTGTGTTGTTGATTAGTACCTTGACCCTCGTTTCCTATAAATAGAGACCACACAAAGCTTAGCTAGTGCTCTACTGCAGGTGAAGGGTAAAGGCAAATGAACCAGGGAAGGAGGGAAAGCAAATACAAGGTATATTAGCAAAGCTGGTCATAAAAAAACAACAGTCCCTGGTGCTTTATCCGGTGGGTTCATTTCTGAATAGACTTCTTGGAAGTATTCTACCTTGGAATAGTTCTTTAAGTTCAGGAAAAGAACTTATCTGCTTGCTCCTTCCTGTCTTTTGTCTCTCATTAGTCATAGTGTGCACCACAAGACATTGGCTTCTCCTCCCTTCTGAGTTGTGTTACTTAGCCCCTTTGGGTATCTGTTGGCAAGTCAAACCCAGGGACACACATTGCCCCACCACACTATCCTTCTTCTGGGACCAAGTGTGGTGGGAGGAACCAGAACTTCTATGCATCTGATTGGCGTGGGCTTGAGGCTCCATCCTCCCTACCCCTGCCAAGTGCTGCAGAGGCCATGCCTATGATGGTCCTTATTTTAAGAGAATTTGAAGAAACTGGTAAAATTCAGAGATGAGGCAGCCATCTTGGACTCTCTAGTAAGTAACTGGCCAAGGACTTGAGAGGCAGGTGGAAATGGATACATTTGAAAAACAAAAAACCAACACACTATTTGGGTTCAATGAAGACGCCTCAGTTCCTGGGCCCTTGTGATTTTAGACAAGCCTGTGTTATGAAAGCCTCAGTTATCTTATTGAAATGTCACACATTCCTTAGTTAAGCTCTCACTGATGAAATGTCAGGAATGTTTCTTCACTCAACTGGCATGGAGTCCCACCTAGACCATTACATATACATATGTAATATATGCATATGTATTTCACATGTGTGTATATGAATATGTACACACATATATAATCAGAAAGAAGTTTACCCAAATATTAAGACTACAAATCAAATCATAGTAACCTGAAGCCCACAGCATTTCAGGTCTCTTTTACATGCACACCCATTAGTGTCCTCCTCTTGATTTGGGCAGCTGCACACTCAGTAGAATTATTTCTATTTGTGTCTAGGGAGCTGGAAGCTTTCTCACACCAAATCTGATCCCCTTTCTAGCTGCCAGCACTAGAGTTATGTAACGCTTGCCTAGGCTGTTCCTTGGGTATGAGACCTCTGTGGGTGCACAGGGTCCCATGCTCAGAAGGACCAATACTGGTTTATAATACTCTGTTGATGCAGACTTGAAATTTTTAATAATTTTATCTTTGAACTTATGATTTTTAAGTGAAGTCTGATAGTGAAGCCTGCCTATGAACAGATTAGCACAGTGTACATATGTGTCATGCGATGCTTTGCATCCCCCCCCTTCTCATATAGTATTTGGGATGTCTTATAAACATTGAATGCTGATAGACTCATGATGCCTGAGAGTCCAGCGAGACTCAAAGCATGTACAAGGTAAGTCTGTTATGTCTATGACTGAGTTGCCATATTTATTGTTTGAGCCAGAACTTCGTACATGGGGAAAAGACAGTAGCATTCTAAGAAAAATGATCAACCTAGGAACTCTGTTATATCCTTTCTTACCATTCTTATTTTCTTGTATTACACTGTAAATGGTGACCCAAGGGGAAGGAGAAAGATAGGCCAACCATAGTTCCTTTTCTTTTCATCTTCCATACTAATCAGTAATTTAAAGATTGTTTAGGTAGAATGTACATATATAAAGAAATGAAATGATAAGAGTTAGGTTAGTTTTGTGCAGTGTTTCCACTGATCTGGTCAGAATTACATATATGTGGATACAGGCACTACAAATACAAGCTGAATAATTTTGGTAATTCTGCATAGAAGTTAAATGCTCTTATGTTTGCATTTAAAACTGGAATTATACAAATAAAGATTAACAGTAAAATTTATACTAATAACCTAAAATTTTAATTTTTTTCTTTACTTAGAATCACATTATATAACAAATAAAAAAATGTAAGAAAGAGACCACAGAAAGAAGAAAAAACTATGGTTTTAGTACTGTTAACAGCACCTTTTCCCTGTTTTTAGAGCAAGAAACGCCACATTTTATTTTGCCCTGGGCCCTGCAAAATATGTTGCTTGCTTTGCTCTTCCCTTATGGACTACTTGTTGCCCGTGTGTGAAGACTTGGCAAGAAGTCCCATTTGCCATCTGATTTCTTAACCTTGGTCACTGAGTCAGTGGGGACTCTTGGTGACAATTGAAGGCCATTAGACTCTAGCTACAGTGAAGGAGTCTTCAGGAGCTCCTAAGAATGTAGTGTCTGGAGGCCAGCCTCTAGCTGTTCCAAGAAGGCCTGAGGATGGGAGGAGGCTTCTTCAAGAATGAATAAAGTGTAGATCATCAGGGGTTTCTGTATCAATATGCGGGGCTTGAATTTTGACTCTGTGGAATCTTCTATCCCATCTTTAACAATAAAATGGTTTAAAAATATTTAAACTGCAATTCAATATATTACAATAACTTTCTTTATCCTGCTGGAAATACTCATTCTATCCTATGAAGAGGTTGCAGAGTGAAGGGTAAACTGTAGATCGAACTCTGAAGCCAGTCTGCCTGGGTTTGATGCCAGCTCTGACATTTCTTAGCTTTGTGGCATTTAACTCTATGGTTTGTTTCCTCTTTTTTTTAAGTTTATTCATTTTGAGAGAGAGAGAGAGAGAGAGAGAGAGAGAGAGAGAGAGACAACATGTGCAAATGGGAGACAGGAAGAGAGAAAGAGACAGAGAATCCCATGCAGGATCCACACTGTCAGTGCAGAGCCCAACCTGGGGCTCAAACTCATGAACCATGAGATCATCACCTGTGCAGAAACCAAGAGTCAGACCCTTAACCAACTGAGCCACTTAGGGGCCACATAGTTTCCTTTTCTGCAAAAAGGAAATAATAATTGCATTTTAGGGATAACTTGAATTTTCAAGATTGTTGTAGGAATTAAATGAGAATAACTGAGAATAATGCATGTAAAACATAGTGCCTGGAACATACTCTCAGTAAAATTTAGCTATTGTTGTCATTTCATTATTATTATTGGTGCATCTATGGAACTATCCTCTTAGATTGCTAGCTCTGTGAAGGCTGAGGTGTATCTCTGGCATTAAATGTGAACATGTTGCACATTCCAGTCATTCAATAAACCTCTTGGTGTGATGCTTTTCTCGATCTGAAGTGAACTGTTTTTTGCAAGTAGAACATTCTTTTTTTTATGGTGAGCAGAGAGCTCTCCTAGAGACAATGCCTAAGCCAAATGTCATATTCTCACCCATGTGATGTGGAGGACATAGATTTTGTTCTCGGACACTCATATATCCGGAGCCAAGAAATGTTTGTGAGCAGGAGAAACACACCACTGACTGTTTTCCAATTTGGAATGAGTGTTTTGCACTTTGCTAATCGCCTTGCTATTACACTTGTTCTTTTTCTCCAGCCATGACCCTCTCCTCATCTAGCTCCTCAGGGTGGCAGAAGGCAGTGGAGGAGTAGAGCTTCCAATGAACCCCAAGCATGTCCACTTAAAATGTCCACTGCTATATTTTCATAGGTATTGTTCAGAATATGCACAAGTATTCACCCATGAAGGAAAATGAGCCCTATTGCTTACTTTACAAAGCAAGTAGTATTTCTCCCACAAAAGCAAAGATCACAGGCAAAGCCATTTAATAATCCTGGCAGCAGCCTCCCTGTAGAATGAGGTGTGTGTGACAGGCAAGCTGAGCACCTGGGGGACCTTTCAGTTGCTTCCTCCCACTAAGGTCCATCACCTAAGCCCACAATCTCTTTCAGGTTGATAGACCTCTGTTTCCCACTCTCTGCTCTGGGGAGCATGGTATCACATTTCCCACCCTGCAGGTGTGCAAGCCTTCTATTCAAACAACAAACCATGAAGTTGAGGTGGAGTCCAGAGGCTCAGTCGTGTACAGCAGGCATGCATCTGCCAGTGAGCTGGGTCTCTGAGAGCAGTGCTGTCCCTTAAAAACAGAAGAAACTAAACCCCACTTTCACTATATGAGAAGGTGCTTCCTGACAAACTTCTCCATGAAGGTCTTATCCTGGGACAGAGCAGCATTCACAAGGGGAGAAAGCAAAATTCCTTTTGAAGAAAATTATCTGACCATAAGTCTCCAGCACAATCTATGGAGCGACTTCTGTGCTTGGTACCTGAAGCGAATGCTTTTCTCTCTGTTTTCTTCCCTTTTGCTTCATTTTTCCATTGTAATACCTTGATCCCTGTTAGTTTTCTCCTTCCTCATCCCCCCCTTTTTCATTTTTTACTTAAAAATTTTTTAAGTTTATTTGTTATTTTTGAGAGAGAGAAAGTGAAAGAGAGAGAGAGAGCAAGAAAGAGGCAGAGAGAGAGAGAAATTCCAAGCAGGCTCCCTGCAGAGCTGACAAGGAGCTTGAACAAATCTCACAAACTGAGATTATGACCTGAGCCAAAATCAAGAGTCAGATGCTTAGCCGACGGAGCTACCCAGGTGCCCTATGAACCACCCTCCTTTTTAAAAGGAGTGAAGTGTGGTTATTACAACACGAGTCTAATAAGATTAGGACTACCTGAATTTGGATACAACCTCACCACTTACTAGCTGGATGACCTAGGTCAAGCAACTTTCTGTTTATGCCTTAGTTTCTTCACTGTAAAATGAGGCCAATAAAATGATCTCCCTTGTGTGCGACAGCTCTGGAGCACACCACCCACACTGTTTCCTACAACCCTCAGGGGGCGGTGGTTGCCTCAAACTCTGCTTCCTGATCAAGAGTGATGACCTTCCTGGGACCAAATAGCCATCCCCAAATCTTCTAGAATAAACCCACAGGACATTGTGCTGTGAGAAGGCCTGGCATCTCACAGCATGAAAAGTGGCCCCTGGGGTTATGCAGCACATCCTCACCACTGTGATGATAAAATACAGAAACACAACTACAGCTTTTTGAATAGTGCCTAGAACATAGCCAGTACCTGTGTTCACTAAACAGGGGCCGTTGTTCCTTGACACCTGTTCAAATACCCATGGCAATCAAGGGCATGCTTGTTCTCATGATGGTACTCTGTTGTCATCTTTAGATCCAGCTCATCCTACCCTTCACCTGGGAGCTTTCAGTTCCACCTAGTGCTCTTCCACATGCTGGTTATCCCCGCTTCTGATGACTTCCTATACTTTGAGGAACCCTTGTTGTCTTAGGCCATTCCAGTTTTAGAGAAGAAAAACTACTTGTATTGCTGCTCTTGATGTTAGGGGAGAGTTTTCTTCTCAGTGGTTGCAGGTATTCCAAGCCAACTTTGACTAGTCTGCCAGCCTTTTTTTAAGTCTCCAAAAGGGGCCTCGTGCTTACAACTTCTACCTGCCATCCCACCATCCAGTGTTTTTATCAAAGGTCTACTGTCTGCCAGACACCATGCTTGGCACTAGTGCCAAGCCATGGGGCATTTGGTGAAGACCTTCCGGTACCTTACTGGGGTTTCTTCACATGCCCAATCAACAAGTTGAGGCCAAGACCTCTCCTACCTCAGGTTCATTCACCCCAGGGGCTGCTGCACTGCATTCTCTATATCGAAGATGGGGAAGGTGCAGTGACCCAGCTATGGAGTATTGGGGAGGAGGTGTGAATTTCATTTTGTCATGCCCCTTTGGTGTCAGTGTTCCACTGTTACCCCCAAAGCCACCCAAGTGAGCTTGTGGGATTTTACCTAACAGCCTTCATTTCCTGTTGTGCTTGGGAGGTGAACATGCAGACTAGGTTACCTTTACAGAGAACATTTTCTGTATGGTGCTAATTCCAAAACCAGATATGGTCAGCCTTTTATCTTTGATTAAAAATTACCATAACTGAACTATATTGTAGGTATACAAAAATATTGTGCTTCGAAGTGTAGCCCCATATTGTGCTTCTGAAGACTATTTGGCCACATGAGATCTTAGGAAATATAAATCTACATAAAAGAAAAACTTTATCCTACAAACTAGTTTGCACATGATTCCTTTCTGACATTTTCATTGAGCCAGTAAAAATCCCCAAAACAGTAAAGTAGCAACCACACTGCTACTAATACAAACCCAAAATCAAGGCACTTAGATTAAACATTTGATGACATAGTCAGGTTTCTTGGTAGAATAAAGCTAACAAATTGAAAACCAAAAAATCGTTCTTTTTTAAATTTGTGTTTTACTTTTATTAATGGGCACTTTCACTTCACCCACATATTCATTCCTGCCTCCAGAAAGGAATCATATTCAACTTAAAAATGACTTTTTGTCTGCATTTTTATATTTTTGTATAACATGCTATAGTGTTCCCACTTGATTTTCTAGATTATTTTATTTTATTTTTTATTTTATTTTATTTTCTAGATTTAGGCATTTCAGTTAGCTTCCCATTATGAAAAATGAGGGTTTTGATCTCTTTTCACACACTCCCCCCAACTACCTAACACATCCACACACAAAACACACACACATACTTTCTATCCTTCCAGTATAGTTAGCCCTGATTTTGGTTAAATTATATCTGCCAATAAATAGGTTTTTTTTTTTAATGTTTACTTATTTATTTTGGGAGAGACAGAGAGAAAGAGAAAGGGAGGAGCAGAGAGAGAGAGGGAGAAAGGCACAGAGCCTAATGTGGGGCTCAATCCCATGAGCCATGAGATCATGACCTGAGTCGAAATCAAGAGTTGGACACTTAACCAAATGAGCCAGTCCAATGCCCCAGTAAATAGTTTTATTTACATTTTTATCAAGTCAACACAATTGAAAGCTATGCAAGATTTTATTATTACTTTTTCTTTCCTCCACATCTTTGGTTTCCTTTGTGCTTGCATGTGGTCTTTGTCTTTCTTCATTTTTTAGTTTACCATATGCACACCACTAATGTATCCCCAAACTCCTTCAGCTGTGTAAATTTCCTCTGGGTACATTCACACATACCTGATAGTCTGTCTGCTTTATCTGACTGAATCAGTGTTAGCAGCCTTCTGACATGTCCTTTGAATTTGGCTTATCTTTAGTCCTCTCTCCAGCCAGCTGTCATTGAGGGGTCTCCTTTGCCACCTTCCCATCATCCCAGGGGGTCCTCTTTGCCACTCTCCCAAGTTGGGATCACTGTTCCCTAGATTCCATAATTTTCTCTTTTTTTGGGTGTATTCCTTTATTTCACCTATATGTATGTTTCAGTTTTTTCCTGGGAAAAGGCCGGTGAGTGGTAAATTTTATGAGACCAGGTGTCTTTATCCTCACACTTCACTTAGATTTTGGCTAGGTATAAAATTTCAGGTTTGAAGTGTTTTTTTCACTCTCTCTCTTAAAATTTTTCTTCGGTGTTTATGGAGAATCCACATCTGTTTGTTACTTAATTCTTTCCAATTAGAGAGATTTTAGAATTTATTCTTTTTTCTTTCTTTTTTCTTCTTTAAAAAAGAATCTCAGGCATTGTGAAAATTCACGGTGATGTGTATCACAGGCTGGATTTCCAGAAAGCAGACCCTGAGACGGAGATTAGTATGGGGAAGGTTTATTGGGGAGGGCTCTTAAGATCAACACCTATGGAGGGAAGGAAAGGAAGGGAGAGGGAGTGAGAAGCAGAGTTATGATGTGATCTCAGTGGGGCCTCAGCAGTGGGTCTGTAGTGGCTCCACAAGTGCAATGGTTCCTCAGAGTTGTCACAGATGGGGCAGGGATGCTGGTCCTTTACATCCCTATGTTGATTGGATATGGGCCACCCCAGAAGGAGACAGGACCTTGGGTAAGGCAATTTTCTTCTGCGGAGGCACACCCCAGCTGAAAGCACTCTCTGCAGCCAGGGGAGTTAAGTCCTTCATCCCTGAAGGGAGATGCCAGGGATGCATCGCATTACTGTCACACTGTCCCTTGTGGCATGGGCCTAATTTCATCCATTGTGGTAGGCACACAGATAATCCTTTCTACGGGAACTTCATCCATTGGTCTATAGTATTTTCTTAAACTACTTCTTTGGTTTGCTTTTTTCATTTTCTTTGTTTTCTTTTTCTGCAACTGTTATTATTCAGGTGTGGGATTACTTCAAATTCCTTATCTTTCTGATCCCATTCTCTTCTCTTTGTCCTTTTGTCTCTTTCTGTAATTTTTGTCAACTTTATTTTTCAACTCTTCCCTGAAGTTTTTTTTTAACATATACCATCTTCTTTTTAATTTCTTTGAGCCTTTTTTATATTCATTGATTTTTAACAATTTACCATTCTTATTTAATGGATGCAATATCTCTTATTTTACTAAGAATGTTAGCAATACTTTTTATGAAATTTCCTTGCATTGTTTTTATCTCCATGTGATTTTTAAATGTTTATTTATTTGGGCCTCCTGTTTTTCATATTAGATGCATTTCTTAAAGTTTGGCAAGTCATGTCTTTGCTCATGTTTAAGAGCATAGTGCTATAGAGCTAACTGCAACTTCTGCATATGTTGTTGAGGCCCAATGGTGGGCGGACATCAGGGTGATCTGTTTGGATTGTTTCACTGGTGCTGCTCCAATCTCAACAGCTTTGAACTTTTTTTTTCTTAATGTGTTCATATTCCCTAGGACATTATAATATCGTATTGGAGGAATAGTCTAGATTTCTGGAAGGCAAATGTGGAAAGACAGCTGGAGTGCAGAGGCTCTTAAGAATATTTCTACATAACACCTGAATTCAATGTCTCCCTATCATTAACTGGGCCTGGTGTCCTTCAGCTCAGAGAGCCTCTCTGTTTTATCTTCTCTGGAGGATAAACATTTGTTTTCTTCCATGAAGAGGAGCAGCAGGCATTTCGCTCTTGGTTTCAGAGTAGGTATTTGGATATCTCATGAGGACTATCAATCAATACTCCTTTTATTAGCTCTACCTTCACTTCCGCTTCCAAAAGCCCTGGATGCTGCCAATTCTTCAACCCCCTGGAGGTTCTATGGCATAAATGTGGTTTCTTCTTGGCTCTCCCTGCTGCCGATGTAGCATTAACTTAATTGGGCCTGCTGAGTCTGTTGCACTCATTTTTTCTTTCTAGTATCTAAAATTGTGTTGCCTCTGTCTTCTTCCCTATTCCCTTGGTCCTGTGAGTTTAGGACTTAAGAAAAATCCTTTGCTGTCTGTCTTGTAGAGTTTTGGAGGAAACAGAGATAATGCAATGAGCTGCCATCCTTAACTAGAAGTAAATATACAAAATCCCTGGTCATTACATTTCTCTGAAATTCCCTTAAGGTAATTTAAGTGAAACCAGATTGATTCTAGTATCCATTAAAATCTTCAAGCTATACTTTCTTTCTATTTAATTTTATAGTTAAAATTTTAATGATCTCAAATTTGTAAATTTTCTCTGTAAACATTGGAATTAGTGTAGGAAATATAATACACTGATGAAATTATAGATTGAAAGTTAGCGAGAATACAGCAAAAGAAACTATATCTTGTGCCTGGTAGCATTTTTGTGGTAAAAACAGTAAGAGCTTGGATCTCTATCTTGCTTAGTAGCAGAATAAAACTTAATCCTTTTGAGGTACCTGTTAAATAGACATAATAAACCAATACTGCATTTAGCTGAAGGCACGATTGAGTAGGAGATGGATATAGGAGAGCCACCAGTGTCTGGCATATGGTTGGTGCACAGCAGAAGTTAGTTCTCTTTCCTGGCACCAGAGGGGAGGGGGAAGAATAATGGGACTTCTCAGGGGAGGTGTAAAAGGATGCGGCTAGGAGATGTTCCCCATTCCTGAGGTCTTCAACTAAGCCTTGGAGTCCATACTTACTCCTATGGAACTTGCATGTTTTCTGCTGTAATAAAGAATTCAGGAAGGGCCACCTGGCTGGCTCAGTTGGTTAAGCATCAGACTTCAGCTCAGGTCATGATCTTGCGGTTCCTGAGTTTGAGCCCTGTGGTGGGCTCTGTGCTGACAGTTCAGAGCCTGGAGCCTGCTTCAGATTCTGTGTCTCCAGCTCTCTCTGCCCCTCCCTCTCTCGCACTCTCTCTTTCAAAAATAAATAAACATTTAAAAAATAAATTAAAAAAATAAAGAATCCAGGGAAAGGAGGCCCTGGAAAAAAGAAGGCTAGCTGGTGGTAAACAGAAAAAAGATAAGAAGGAAAAAAAAGTGAAGAAGATAAGAAGGATAAAACAAAGGACATATTGATAGACATAGTATTGACAGGAGTGACAGTGGTGGGACATCTAGTTACCCCAGGCATAATATCCAGGGTAAAAACATACAATTTTTAAATTAACCTTAAAACCAAGGAGAAAACACATTCAATTTCAATCCCAGTTAAGGGATTATATGATTTTTTTTTCCCTTCTCTTTGGACTTCCTTCTATTGCCTGATTCTAGTGACTCATTAGCCCTCTCAGTAGAGGGACAGTAAGATAAGTAAAAGAAGATGAAACTTGAACCAGTCCTTTCAGAAACTGGCTAGTAACTCTGATGAAAGTTTGATAAAGGAGAAGGAAAATAAGCTTTCTTGATTATCAGTGGAATTAAGTTATGCCTGGATACCTAGTCTCTATTATTGAAGATAATTATGAGTTGGCTGCATGTCAGTTTAGAGGAATGATATGTAACTTAAATAAATGATCTACATCTGGAAGTTTCTGTTTCTCTAAAAAAAAAAATCTAGGGCTGAGTTAAATAGTTGGATGACTTTCAAAATTTTGAATTTGTCATATTTTAGTGATCATTAGAAAAGAAGCAAAAAATAAAAAAGCAGCAAAATAAAGGTAATTAGTTACCTAGGGAAAGAGACTATTAAAAATAATTGTTAAGTGCAACTCTGTTACATGCAACTCTGCCCAGGTAGGAAGGAGTTTGGGTCAAGCACTGTTCTATAAGGAAGTCTGCCACTTATCCGTTGTGGTCATCCAGAGTTCTAATTACAGTCCTCGATTGGATCCACCCTGTATAAGTACCTCTGTAGAAGTCACTGGAGAGGTTTCTTTCCTTGAAAATTTATGAATATAACAAAGGGGTTTGAAAATGTTTAAAACCTTGCCACTGAGCAAGCTCTGCAGCTTGCAAACCAGTCAAAAACTCACTTGGGAAAAAACAGACTTAACAAACCAGTACTGATGTGCAGTGGCGTATCTGGTATTGTTTCAAACTCCCCATCCCTAGGCCATCAGCACAAGTCTTTGTCAGGTGTGGTTAAGGGAACAGTACATGCCTGGGTTTTGTTCAAACCACCCTCTCCTCTCATCATCTTGTTCTGCATCATTTCTGGTCTTCAGTGTCCCCTGATGCTCTGCATCCCATTTGAACAGTCCATCCTTGTAATGAGAGGAATATCCGAATTGTGGCAATTCTCACTGTCACTGCTGCAGTTGCTCAGAATGCATACTTTTGAAGTGTCATCACTCGCTGTATTTCTACAATGGATACAACTGCTGTTTCTAATTTTCTCACACAGGGCAGATAGCTACACGGCTGGGATATAAAAGAGGACCTCTCTCCTTCAGTACTCTGCTCTTGACCCTCCCCAGATCCTTGACTGGCTCTGGGCTTTGTCCCTGTGCTCTGCACATGCTCAGGAATAATAGAAGTTTTGTAGACAGCTAGAGCATTTAAAAAACTATATATATATATAAAACAATCTTCTTGCTGAAATTTCTATAATCTGGAAATTTCTCTCCCACTTTGTTGAAGTCATTGACTGAAGTATATGTCTTGGGCTATACTTTTAAATATCTTTCTAACTATGGAACTTCAGGAGTTGCTGCCAGACTTGTTCAAGGTCTATTCTGTGTGGCCATAGAACCAGAGAAAAGCTTTCTAATTAGTATAATATATTTCATAGCAGTAGTATATAATGTAGTTAAAAATATTTATTGTAAACTGTGTCATAAATAAAAGAGTTTAGATAAGATATGTGTACAATTTGAAGACTGATAACATAAATACCCATTCATCTACACTTAGCTCAAGAAATACAATATTGTAAGTCCATTTAAAACCTTCTGGGTGCCTCTCTGATCCTATCTTCTTCCCTTTCATCAAAGGTAATTCTAGCCTGAATTTTAAGTGAATCATTCCCTTGCTTTTCTTTATAGTTTTAACACATATACTTAAATAATGTACTGTTTTTTAATTTTAGATAAATGAGATTCTAGTATATATGATAAACACTCTTCTTTTTTTTCACTCATCATTACACTGGTATCATTCATGTTAAAGCATAACTACAGCTCATTTTTATTACTATATAGTATCATATTTTATGAATATACTATAATTTATTTACTTTACTATTGATAGGCATTTATGGGTTCCTTTTTTATTTTGGGGTTCTGACAGCCAGTGATGCTTTGAATATCTTCTTGTGTGTCTCATGGTAAAACCTATGAGAACAATGTGGGCTCATAAGGCATGTATGCATGTTGAGCTTTTCTATGTAATCCCAATTTTTTTCAAAGTATTTGTAACAATTTACCCTCCACCAGCCATCTGTTAGAGTCTTCATTGCTACATTTTTTTCCAGTGCTTAGTAGGGGCAGAGCTCTTAGTTTTTGCTAATCTAGTGAGTGTGAAGTATTATTGTGTTTTTAATTTGCATTTCTTAGTTACTCAATGGGGTGGAAGCCATTTCAAACATTTACTGGACATCTTAATTTTCTCTTTTTAAAGTGCCTTTTTGAGTCCTTTACTCATTTTTCTCTTAGTTGGACTGTCATTTATTAATGATCTATAGAAGTTCTTTATGTATTCTAGATACAAGTTCTTCATTGTTAATAGAAGTTGAAAATACCTTTTCATCCCTGTGACTTACTCTTTAATTTTACTTAGAATATCTTAAGATGAACTACTTTCTTGATTTTAATGTTATCAAATTTATCAACTTTCTCTTTATAAAGTTGGTGCGTTTTGTTTTAAAAAGTTCTATCATACCATGAAGTAATGAAAACATCTTCTAAAATGTTTTTATGTAAAATCATCTTCTAAATTATTATATATTATCTTTTACAACTTTTATAGTTTGTGTTTCATAGATAGGTTTCTAATTCCTTTGGAAGTAGCTTTTGATATGGTGTGAGTTACAGGGTCCCATTTTCAGATTTTCTTTATGGTAGCTATTTTCCAAGCATCATGTATTAAAAAGAAATCAAGTGTCCATATATTCATGGCTTTATTCATGGGCCCTCATTTGTGTTCCATGGGCCTATTTGTTTTTACCTGAAATAAGTCTGTGCTACTATGTAAATTTTAGAATCAGCTTATTGAGTTACACACACACAAACACACACAACCTTTATTGTAATTTTGACTGAGAGTGCATTGAATCCGGAAGTCAATATGGAGAGAATAGTTTTCTAAAATTGGGACTTCCAGTGGAAGAACAAATGAATAGGATACCCTCCCATGAGACTACTATTCTGCAAGAAAGTCGAGTACATGAGGAAACCACAGGTAGTTTCTCCCCTTAGCAGTTCTAACTTTAAATCTTTTCAGCCCAGGGGCCAGGCATATGAGTGAGCAAACCCTCAGATCATTACAGTTTTCAACTGTAAGAGGCACTTCCAGACTTAAAGTCTTCCCCAGCTAAGAGTCCAGACATCATGAAGAAGAGACAAGCCTTTTTTGTCCTTTATGAATTCTTGACCCATGGAAAGTGGGCAAAATAAAATGATTGTTTTAGGCCCCCAATTTTGGTGATTTGTTATGTAACAATAATAAACAGTAACAGAGAAGTCTTCTTTAATTTCCCCCAATAAAGTTGCATAGTTTTTCAGTAAAGTCTTGTACATATTTGTTAGATTGATTTCTAAGTATTTTTTACATCTTTTTTTAGTGCTTATTTATTTTTTGGCAGACAGAGAGAGACAGAACATGAGCATGAGCATGAGTGGAGGAGGGCCAGAGAGAGAGGGAGTCACAGAATCCAAAGCAGGCTGCAGGCTCTGAGCTGTCAGCACAGAGCCTGACATGGGGCCTGAACTGAACCGTGAGATCATGTCCTGAGCCCAAGATGGAGGCTTTACCAACTGAGCCATCCAGGCACCCCACTAAGTATTAAAAAAAATTTTTTTATGTTTGTTTATTTTTGAGAGAGAGAACTGCATGAGTGGGGAGGGACAGAGAGAGAGAGGGAGACAAAGAATCTGAAGCAGGCTCCAGGCTCTGAGCTGTCAGCACAGAGCCCGATGCGGGGCTGGAACTCACTGACCATGACCTGAGTCGAACTTGGATGCCCAACCTACTAAGCCACCCAGGTGCCCTCTGATTCCTGAGTACTTAATACTATTTGGTAGTATTGTAAATAACATTTATTTACATATCAATTATGGGATACATTGTTTTATATAATTTTCAAGCAGCTTGTTAGTTGAATTGATTTTTAAAAATTGATTTGTAACCTGCAGCCTTATTAAACACTTCTACTAATTAAAAAAAATTGTGCCCATTTTTTTGTATTTTCTACATATACTCTCAGTATATTTTGATGATAAATTATGCAAGTTTTATTTCTTTCTTGTTAATACATGTCATATTGTAAAAATTATTTTCTTTGCATTACTATTCTGGCTAGAACCTCTATTACAATGACAGTTAGAAATGGTGATAGCCAGCAACCTTGTCATAGTCTTGACTCAAAGTCCAGTGTTTCATCATAGGTTTGTTGTAATTTAAGGGAGTTATTTTTTATTTTTAGTTTACTAGGAATTTTTATTAAATGTCTAAAGAACTATTTAGACATTCTGCAAGTGTTGAGATAAATGAAATGTATGTTTTCTATATGACTCTGAGTTTGGTTTGCAGATCTTTTGCTTATGCTTTTTGAATTTATGTTTATGACAGGCCTTTAATTTTACTTCTTATCCTATCTTTAGTTTTGGTATCAATGCAGTACTAGCTTTAAAAATAGATCGAGAAATATTTCCTCTTTTTGTTCCCTGGAAGAATTTGTAAAAATGGAAGTGTCTTGTTCTTTCAGCATTTGGTAGAAATCATGTTTAAAATCATCCAATCCTGGTGTTTTCTTTTATGGGTATAGATTTATAACTATGGTCTTAATTTTTTTCATTGATAGAGGACAAGTCAGGATTTTTATTTCTTCCTGAATTAGTGTGTTCATTTATATATTTTTAAAGAATGTTTCCATTACATGTATATTTTAAGTAGTCTGCTACAAATTCTTTGAAATGTGTTTTTAATTTTTACTTTATGGCCTCACACTTGTTTAATTTTTATAAATTGGCCAAAAGTTGTTCATAATACTTCTTTTACATTAGCTTTTTAATCTATGCTGCAAACAAGGAGTTGTAATCTTTCTGGTTCTTAATACTGGTTATTCTCTATTTTGTTTTTGGTAAATTTTGCAAAAGATGTATCAGTTTTACTGGACTTAACCAAAAAAGCTAGCTTTTCTGTTGTTTCTTCTGTTGATTTTCTCTATTGTGTCATTGTTTTATATTTCATTAAGTTATGTTCCTATACTTATTCCCTTTCTTTTATTTTCTTTGGATTTTTTTTCTTTTTCTTGCTTTTTAAGTTGATTCTCTAGGTTAGTTTTTTTCAACCTTCTTTCTTTTTTCATACAAACATGTAAGGCTTTAATTTTCTTTCCAGGCATTATTTGTAGATGCTTCCAACAAGTTTGATAAGTATTTTTCATGAACATTCACTTTTAAGAATTTTTTAAATTTATGTGATCAAAATTTCTGTGATTCATGAATTACTTAAAAAGTATATTAAATATACTTTTTAAGTATATTACAGTGTGTTTTAGCTACTATTATGTTCTTAATTACTAATTTGATGTGTTGTGATAAAATATGATCTTCATGGTTTAGAGTCTTTGAAATTTGTTGAGAATTGTTAGGATTACTCCTTGTTTAATTATTGTAAATTTTTTCGGTGTGCTTCAAATGAATGTGTGTTTTCCAATTGCTGGGTGTCATATTCTATGTATGTCTATTGGCTCAAGCACAGTATTTGTGTGATTCAGATATTACTTCACCTTATTGTATGTTACAGTATGTTTCTTTTTTTTTAATAGTTTATTGTCAAATTGGTTTCCATATAACACCCAGTGCTTCTCCCCACAAGTGCCCCCCACCATGACCATCACCCCCTCCCTCCCTCCCCACCCCCTTCAGTCCACGGTTCATCTTCAGTATTCAGTAGTCTCCCTTGATCTGTATTACAGTATGTTTCTAATGCCCTTGACTAGGAGTTCCTTTTGAGCTTGACCTTTTTATGGCCCATTTTTAGAGTGCATTCCTCTAGAGCAGTCTTTCCTTTGCCTCTGCTGAGCACATGAGGGCACTATCATCTGAGGCTGTTTCAAACTGGATTCTCGGTTTAGGATATTTTTGTTTATGTGATTTTTGACCACATAGGTGTATAAAATCAGCCTCTTACATCAGTCCTCAGTGAGTATGGCTTGAGGCTAGGAATTCCCAGTGTAAAGCCAGAGGGAAGCATTGTCTCCCTCCATGGGGTAGGTTTTTTCCTACTTCACCCACTGATAAAACTTCCCCAGAGATCCTGGCTTTTAAGCTGGTGTCTGTGACCTAAAATCTACCTTTCTGAGAGCACTAACAATTGGCATGTACCGCCCAGGCAAACTCTGGCTCCAGCGTTTACTTACCCCTGAGGATTTGTGTTTTCTCATCATTTCTGACATCTGAGGAATTCTCTTACTCTCGGGCCAACTTCTCCATGCATTAAAATTATGATTATATATTTTAACCAGCATTTTTATTTGTGGAGTACTTGGAGAGGTTTCCACTTTGCTAGAAAGATAAGTCTATAATGTTATTTGGAAACTAAAAAAAAAAAAAAAAAAAAAAAGCAATCCAGCACCAAACTATGATTTCAGGTGAAAATGGCTCTGGATATAATTTTCTACTTGGACTATTCCAGTATTCCAGAGTACGGGAGGAAATAGTGTAGTTAAAGGGATAAAAGGAAAAAGAACTAGAGAACATGACAGTGTTCACATTATAAGCTCTTTCCTATCTGCCAAACCAGTACAAAAGTTTCAACTTCCTCTCTCTGAGTTTCCATATCTATAAAGAAATTAATACTGCTACCAGATTTGTGAAGCTTTCATAAGGAAAAATATCTAAATCTGTTATGAGTGAGGCTTTACATAGAGTAAGAAGCTCAGGAAATGTGGGGTGGGATTGACTCTGAGACTCCTAGTGGGATTTTTTATAGATGCTTCCCAGAATTTGCTTAGAGGCATAGTCAATACCTCTATCCATGTGATAGTTTCAAAATGAACTCAGACTAAACTAAATACAATGGAAAAAGATAATTCTAGGGGGAGAAGAATCATGTTGAAGAAAAATGGGCAATTCTTATTGGTGCTATTTAAACACAGGTAAAAAGAATTCTCATAAAATTCCAAAGACCATAACTTCACAATGACTCAAAACTCTTCAAGCCCGATAGAGTTTAGACACCATTCTGATACTAGGATTCTCAATGGGCTGCTCATTTGCAAGAGGGATAAATGTGGGACACTTCACTTCCTTGGATCCTAGAATCAAGGATAAAATGTTCCCATGTACTGCCTGAATTCTCATTTGATTGTTTTCATGTGCATTTTTTTTTTTTTAACAGGATGGGTTTTAATCTCTGGAAGGCAGGAGAACAGCTTTAGGTCGTTTGGTTACGGAGACCGGGAATTCCAAGATGCTTTAGTATCCAGCGAAATGTAGAGGCTTCAACTTGGCTCATGCAGGGTGAGTGCAGATTATCTTTGACATTTACTGGATGGGGACGTTTTTGCCACAGGAATGAAGTGTTTCCCAGTTTATTTTAAACTGAGACCTCTCAATTCACTGTGATAGTTGGTTTGGCAGCCTTACTTGCCTTTAAAAACTCCTCCATCTTGAATGAAATTTAAAATGACTCTGAGCCCAGGCGAAGAAGGAAAACTTGATGAAGTAACCCCTGGGCACTGCTGCCCTATGAGTCATAGCTGAGGAAAGGCATCAAGGGCTTCTGTCACTGCATGTCTCAAAGACCTTGAATGATGTGGGGGATGGACTCCAACTGGTCATCTGGTCACACCCATGGCTTACTCTCTGGCTCGTAGACTGCTTCTTATGTTACTTAACTAAGACTACAGAAAACTGCCTCAGCATATACCACACTCAGAACCTTTATGATCTGAATGTTGGAAAGGACACTGAAACAAAAGAATAAAGATAAAATTCACTATTTTTACTAATGGCTAGAAAATTTTAAAGCAACAAAAGAAAGCAGTGTAACTCAAATGAATTGCTGGGGGAAAGGCAAAGTTCATGAAAGAAACATATTATAGTTTTTTATGCATTTCTTTTTTGCCTCTGGATATATGAGATAATAAGCTTATACTGTGCACTATACAATATTAGGCTTTTATCAAAGGCTTGTTGTCCAAAATGCTTACATTATTGGATTGAGTTATAAGTATGCTTATTTTCTGATGACAAATTTGTGCCTAGGGACGCCTGGGTGGCTCAGTCGGTTAAGCGTCTGGCTTCGGCTCAGGTCAGATCTCACGGTTTGTGGGTTCGAGCCCCGCGTCGGGCTCTGTGCTGACAGCTAGCTCAGAGCCTGGAGCCTGCTTCTGGTTCTGTGTCTCCTTCTCTCTCTCTGACCCTCCCCTGCTCACACTGTTTCTCAAAAATAAATAAAAAAAAATTAAAAAAAAATTTGTGCCTAGAGAGTATTTCCAATTACATCCATTGTTTCATTATGAATATAATAACAATAATTACCTCAATGATTTATTTCACTAGGATACTGACAATAAAAAGGCACTAATTTTTAGATTACTACATTACCCTTCCCCATCAAGAACACTTTCATAACACTGATTAAGAGCAGTATCAAAAAAATAGGCCTCCTGGGGCACCTGGGTGGCTCAGTTGATTGAGCGTCCAACTAAGGCCTAGGTCATGATCTCACAGTTCATGGGTTTGAGCCCTGCATCAGGCTCTGTGCTGATGGCTAGCTCAGAGCCTGGAGCCTTCTTCTGATTCTGTGTGTCCCTCTCTCTCTGCCCCTTGCCTGCTCATGATCTTTCTCTGTCTCTCAAAAATAATAAATGTTAAAAAAAAAATTTTTTTTAAAAACAGGCCTCCTATCAAGCATTATCTGAAATGAGATAATCTTTTTAAGTATAATAAACAATAAAGTTTAGCTCCCTATGGAATTGAATTTGATTCTGATCTTCAAATCAAGCATTAAACATTTCGTTAATTGATTGATTAGATGCAATCTATGTAAAAACTAGAAAAAAAATTCTTTTCTTTTTAAAACATAGTTTATCCCATTAGGCTATCTCAGGTTTCTATCCTGAGGCCACAAACTTCCTGAAATGTGTGAAATTGTGTGTGTATGTGTGTGTGAGAGAGAGAGAGAAATTGTTTGTTGTTGTCATTTTTTTTCTGGGTCAAGGTGTATAGTTTTCATCAATTATCACAAAGGCCCATGATTAAGGATCTCTGCCCAAAGGTAAGGATACATTTTTAGGTGAGTGATTTGGTTATAAGAACCTTTTTCTACAGATGCAAGCTGATGATATTTTATTTCTGAAAAAATATTTTCTAATAACACTTATGATCAAAAATTTTAGTGTTTGAGAAATTAAAATGGAACATTCTGTTAGTATTAAAGAGGTGCCTAAAGACAGCTTTTGGGAGCTCCTCAGGATTTTACAATATTCTGCAACCATGGTCTATTTTCCCGAGACATTAATAACCAAGATATATGGCCCTATTTAACTTGACATCTTAAGACTTATAATTTAGTTGTTTGATTTTATTTTGTCATTTTCCATGTGTTCATATCCATAGTTCATCAACAATGTCTAAAATTATGAAATTCAATTATGAGGTGATCGGGAACTTGAGGATAGCATTCAAATAAATCCCTTTGCTCCATCCCTTCTTTCCTTCCTTCTTTTTGTTTTATTCTTTGTACTTTTTGAAGTACTCTAAAAACCGAATGTATTTTGCAAAGCTGTTCAATATTATAAATAATAGTAACAAAACCATACGGCTTGATTGCCCAAGAGCTTTCTCTTTTTTATGGATTATGATTTATTTGAGAAATAGAAAAAAGAAGGGCTCCTACCTCATTAAGTAGAAAAAAAATGTTATCCTCATTAAACTAACATCTGATCTACTGTAGTTTTAACTTTCATTTCAAAGCCCTAATAACTTGTCATTTGTAGAAATGCTCTGAATAGCATACCATCCCTGACTGACTGCAGGGCTATAATTCAATCACCAGACTCTACTGACGTAGTGATCCCCAGGGGTGCAGCTTGAGGCTTTAGGAATGGCAGCTAAGTCCCAAACCTGAATTACAGCTCCGTTATTCAATCCCGAGACACGCTTTGTTATTTATAGTACATAGAAAGAGAGTGTGGACTTTTCGAAGGAGGAAGACAATAAATCAAACTAACAAGATGAGTGGCTTTAATATTAAAATGTAAAATTCTATGATGTAGAGGTAGAAAGATTAATGAGCATGTGACGTAGGGCTATTAAAGGTGTGATGGGCAGTAGAGGGTTTGGATTATGGGGAAATTAAATGAAGTATTTCACTGGAGGCAATCAAGCTTGGTGGGAGTTTGCAGACGACCAGCTAATGGAGCTGGTCTTCCTGCCACAGTGATGAACCCAGTCCTTTCTGTAATACCCTTTCTCCGAAAATCCCCGAGTCTTACCGTCATGACAATCACAGAGGCATGCAAACCTCTCAAATATTACTGTTACAGCACTCACTGCCACTGATGTTTTCTGGCTGCCATTGCTCTCCTGGGATGGGTTGTTGTGACATTTGGGAAGGCCTGAAACAAAGCAATAACGAAATGATGGTTTTCAGGAATGATCGCCAAGTAATACATTTACCGCCATTCAAAGATATTAATGTAAGTTTGAGGAATGAGAAGAAAACCAGGTTTTCTGATGGTTTTTCTTGAGTAGTATACCAATTAATACAGTTACGAGTTAATATCGGAGGATCCCAGATTCTTGGCTCCTGTTTCTGTGTAACAGAATCAGTTGCTAAAACCAATTTCTCAGCACGCACCCTTTAACCTTTACTGTGGTTGTTTTTGCAATCCATTTACCTGATCCCTCTTTCCCCTCTCCTTCATCATCCCTTCAATACTTTAAGCCTCATTTCCTGTCTAGCAGTTAATAAAAGAAAAATGTCACCCCCATAACCCTTACCCAGGCCACCCTCCCTTTCCTTCAGATTTATAGGCCTTTGTCTTAGAGTTAGTTTTTTTCACCTTTGTTTAAAGTTTGTCAGCCTGTCCAAACATTCAGAAATCTGCAAGTTGACACTCAGTATAATGATTGAGGTATCTTTTGTTTAAATTCAGATTCCTGAGGCATTATCAGTGGAAGTGCTGTGAAATATGGAAGACAAATCTGGTGTTAAAAAACAACCACCCACTCCCAAAACCACCACAGACCTCAGCTAGATATGGCTGATCAGTTTTCTCAGGGCATATGAACATCACTGGAGGTCCAGGAGGTCCAGGAGGACCACACTTCGTTCCCCTTCTGCGCCAGTGCCACCCTGGACGCCTGCTCTTCCTGTAGTCACTTGCGTAGGCTCTAAGAGGAACCTGCTGTTCTGCTTCAGTACTTCCGTAACATTTCAGGGACTATTTAATACAGTTGTTTGTGGAGAAAGAAACATTTTAAAAGTCTGTATACTTAGCGGTTCTTCTCACTACAGAGCAATTAATCCTTAAGAAAGAATTTTTTTAAATTCCTCCTGTAGGACTTGGTTTGCTAGTGTTAATCAGTTAACAGAGAACTAACAAGATACAATACATTTTCAAAACACTTTTATTGTTACATAGAGTATTTTTAAAAATTTTTAATAATTATTTATTTTTGAGAGACAGACAGACAAAGCATAAGCAGGGGAGGGGCAGAGAGAGAGGGAGACACAGAATGTGAAGCAAGTTCCACGCTCTGAGCTGTCAGCACAGCTAACATGGGTCTCAAACCCACAAACTATGAGATCATGACCTGAGCTGAAGTTGGACACTTAACCGACTAAGCCACCCAGCCACCTTGAAAAATTAGAATATTTTATATTTTTTACTTCCCTGGAAGGGAGAAATCATCTCAGCATGGTAGAATTGAAAGGAACTTTGGTTAGGTATGTATATTACTTTGCTGGGGTTACCATAACCAACTAACACAGATTATTAGGCCGCTTAAATAACAGAAATTTCTTTCCTCATAGTTTTGGAGGCTAGAAGTCTAAGATCATCAAGGTGTTGGCAGAGTTGATTTTTCCTAAGTCCTCTCTCGTTGGTTTGTAGATGGCGCCTTCTTGTGTCGCATATGGCCTTTTCTCTCCCTGTCTGGGAACTTCATCTCTTTTCATAAGGGCACCAGTCAGATTGGATTAGGTCCCACCTTAATGACCTCATTTTAACCTAATCACTGCTGCATAGGACCTATTGCCCAATATAGTCACATTCTAAGATTCTGGGAGTTAGGGCTTCAGCATATGAATTTTGGAGGGACACAACTCAGCAGTATAATACTCCCTCCCTTCATCTTAGAAAAGAAACTGACACCCAACGAGATAAAGTAAATTGTCCAAGGTCACACAGCTAATTATTGGCATAGCTAATATCAGGATTAGAGCTGAGACTCTAATTATTAGTACATACCTGGTCAATATTTAAACAAAAACAAATAGGAGTTGGTATAGAAGCTAGGAAATCTCACTATTTGGCAAATAGTGTGCATTCAGTAAATATCAGTTGAATGATTGACAGTCTCCCTTTAATTAGAAATGAGGACTTGTCACAGATTTGGTGACTTCTAAAATATGTCTGGAGATGATACATGGATAGAGAGGTGGATAGACAGTGGATTGAGAAACAGAAAGAAAGGATTGGCCAAGAACCATGTATTTAGGAATCATACTTTAAGGAGAGTCCCAGTTCAGCTACTATCTGAAGGGTTCTTTTGTCTCCACTTTAAACCCTTCCAAATACACACGCTGGTACAGGATGGGAGAACTGGGAGTTACAAAAAAGGGAGCTGTAGGCAAGGCAGGGCACTGAGTTAGTGTCCCCATTAGTAAGTGATTAGGTAAAAATGCTCCCACAGATTGAGCTCTTCCTTCAATCACTAGGCTCTCCAGGGAATACAGATGCAGGTATTTTAGTTCTCCCTCTGAGAGCTCAATGAAGGCAGATTCTAAGATCTCAGGACCTGACACAGGCACTAGAACTTGGCAGGCAGTCATGAATGAAAGGAATCCATGAATAAAAGAATATAGTCATCAAGCACTGAGTCATGGCATCCTTCTAAGACTAAAGACTAAAACAGTTCCTCATAGAACCCCCTGGCTTATATTCAGGGCTTTTCCCACACACAAACTTCCTAGAAGACAAGATATATATGTACTCACTGATGAACTGGGAAAAGGGCCTCATAATTATTTCATGAATCAATTTGTGCCTCACCATTGTCTCCTACCCTTAAAATGCCTTTTCTATGACTTACTCATTAGTTATCTCATACAGTAACTTACATACTTACAGGATAGCCTAAGTATGTGTGGATCAATTCATTTTATTTTTCTTAAATACAGTCTTTTCTAAGTAGGGATAGCATAATTCCCTGGATGAATTGTAACCCATCACAAATAGGCACATCACAAACCAATTTGGAAAGTTCTATAACCCCCCTAGAGGGCGTGGGCTGAGCATGCCTTCCTCTCTTGGCTCAGCCAGTCTTTCTGACCTTTGGTCAATTGCTCTCCCTGTCTCTGAATCTCTGATTTGGATTTTGCTCACTAGAAATAATAACCTATCTCATAGCCTAATCAGAAAGGATTAAAAATTGGAGATTCCTGGGTAGGAGTTTGAAATACAAAGATATGAATTATGGAAATCAGGGCCCCTGGGTGGCTCAGTCGGTTAAGCTTCTGGCTTTGGCTCAGGTCATGATCTCACGTTTTGTGGGTTTGAGACCCGCATCGGGCTCTGTGCTGACTGCTAGCTCAGAGCCTGGAGCCTGCTTCAGATTCTGTGTCTCCCTCTTGCTCTGACCCTCCCCTGCTCGCACTGTCTCTGTCTCTCAAAAATAAGTAAAAAACCAATTTAAAAAAATGAATTATGAAAATCAAAGTGCTAATTTTGATCATTATTATGACATTCCCCACTAAAAATTAAGGCATCTTAACTTCTTTTTGGCATCTTCTGAGCCGTCCCCCACCCCAGTTTTTCAGTACAATCTTTCCCTTCCTTTCCTTGCCATTGAATAATTCTTATAGTTAGTGACTTTCAGATTATATGAATAAAATGGCAATTCAAGCTATTAAGAAGGGGTGTAATTGGACAACTGAAGATGAAGAAGTTTCTACTAAGAAATATATCAACACGTTATTAACAAGCCCAAACTGAGCTCTTTGTCGTGCTCCACCTGTGTGCAGAGCAGTGCCAGTCACTCCCTTCCCCACCTAGAGGCACCTTTCACAGAAAGTATAGCCCAGGAGACTCTAAGAGTAAAGTTTGGCTAGGCTTCCAAATGGTGTTCCCATAGGCAGACTGCGGGTAACCATCGTGCGGCACATAAAGCCGTTTTGGAAAACAACCTGAGAGGAAAGTAAAACCTTGCGATTTATATTTTTAATGGCCAAAAATGGTGTTCTGGTTCAAGCCATTCAAATCCTTAAGGGCTATATTTAAGCTAAGCTAACACTGTGCAACTCTTTGTATGTGACATGGCAGCTCCCCTTCCTTCTCCCTTGAGTCTAGGTGAGCCAGAAGTTGGCAGTGAGAGGGAATGCTGAATATTGTATGGAGGGAGTGGGTAGGAATGTTGAGAACTAAGGAGTAGCCCTGCTTACCCTCCCTATTCTCTTAAAATTGTCCAGAGCACGTCTGCTCATACTCCCTAAATTTAAAAATCCCAGGAGCCAAGTGAAACAAGTCACTCTCCCTCCTAGTAGATTTGCTGACTCTCAGAAAGGTAGAGACAGCCAGTCTGGAGGGCAGGTGTTATAAATAATTTATATTTTTCCCACCTACAGTTGTTTCTTCCTATGCACTCCTTAGTATCCTTCAGTGTTACACTGAATAATCCATTGTCTTGAACTGTATTCTTATTTCTTTTTTGCCACGGTTCTTGCCTCTCCCAGATTCCAAGCTCTTTAACAACAGGACCAAGACATATAATTCTCATCTACTCCTAAAGCGTCAAACCTAGCACTCAGTAAATATGACTTAATTGGTTGATGAAAGAAAGAGAGGAGCAAATGATCTACTAAGCAAGTGAAGACAGAGAAGACACTTAGAAAGATTTCTAACATTTGAAAACATCGGGATCTTTTAATGTTTTCATGTTATATGGATGTGGAAATGTTTGCAAAATCTCGTATTCACAGGGACTGCCCAAGTAGTGTTTCTGCAGGAGAGGTCTGATCGATCATTATCCTCCATGTAGACAGTGACTTGAACATGCTTATATGACCATGTCTCCTCGAATTTCCAAGTCTTCAGAAGAGGGCTTTACCCATCAGAGATTAAGAGCAACTGATGTCCAATATTAATTGACTGATAGGTGTAACAGGCATGTTTCACAGGCCTCAGGCGATCTTCATGATGATTCAGTGTGCATGGTACTGGAACCTTCAGGTCAAGGAGAAGAAAGTTGAGCTTTAGAGAGCTTATATAACTTCTGGAAGTCACATGGCTCATAAGCGATGAACTTTCCCTGTTTAATTCAAAGGCCTTAACCAACCACAAGCACTGCTCCTTGAGCCAGGTTTATTATTTTTGTTATTGTTGCTTCTTTGCTAAGATGTAGAAATGCATTTAAAACAAAAAGAAAAAGAAGCCACACCTGTGGCATCCCTGGAAAAATATTCGGAAGGATTTAATAGGAAGCAAACTTTCAAAAAAATCTTTTATTGATAAAGATGTATTCATTTTTGTGGTAGAAGAATCATTTGAGTAATAGATTGAAAAATAAATTATTGTATTGAATAATAAAGCCTTCTATTTCTTTAAAAATAGATTTCTTAAAGACAAATAAGATCCAGGGAAGGAATTTCTGAAGGGATGGTTTCATTTTGCTTCTTCAGACATGAATTATGTTAGGCAATTCCATGCTGTACATGTTTTATATTCAACAATGTGTGCACATACTAAAGTTAGTAGTATAGCAAGGGCATTTATTCCCAACAATGTGAATAATAAAGTCCTACTCACACTGGAAAAGTTGTCTTTGTAGGGAAATTTATTTTGTGATAATTTTCCTTATTTTCAGTCACTATTAGATATGCTTAGTGTGTACTATTAGTGTACTATTAGATATGCTTTTTGTTTTTCCAAACTTCTATTTGTCAGTATAAGTCTGGAAACTTATTAGAATTTATTTCTGTATATTCTTTTTATCTGTGGTTTAGGGAAAGACGTATTTCCCTACTGTTACTGTCTTGGTGGGCCAAATTAATACATATCCTGTGTTTTAGTGGGGATATGTGTGAATTTGTTGGTGATTTTCTATATATAATCACATACCAGGAGAAATTGTTTAGATTTTTGGAGTTAGTTTGCTCTACTTTTAACAGTTATCAGTAAGGGTCAACAGAATGGAGTGGTGGAAAAATCATAAGTTTAAGAAGCCAAACTACCTGGGATTTAATCCTTGCTTGTGTCCTTAGGTAAACTATGAAACTCTGAACTGTAATTTTTTTCACTAGATGATAAATAATTCCTTGAATTTAAATAATATAGTATATGCAAAGTATAACTCTTTGGTCAGCACTTAATACTTTTAGTTTCTCTTTCCATCAAGCTTATTTTTTATTCAGAGATAGAATTCTCATGAACTACAAGGGCACTTGGAAACAAGGTTCAAGACTGATTGCTATTATTTAATAAATTCATTAGTTATTCCTATTAATCTAAACCCACAGATATCCTTGTGAAATCCTTCCAGGGGTCCTTTGGAGGATGGCATTAGTGTAGTATTGACAGCTCAGAGAACTGGAAATAAGCCAATGGTCATAAATTGCAAATCCTTGTACAATCCAAACATGATGGAAGGTATATGCCATTTTGGGAGCGATTTGAAAAGCATTTCTAGTTATTTTGATGGATTAAGTATTTTCCCTAAATCATCTAGTTTAGAAGATTAAAACTTGATTATAAAATACCAAAATGTTTTTAGATGTAGAAATAGTTGAGCATAAATCAAATACTCTAGGTTCATGAGATAATAATCAAGTGAACAAGTGATGTGGTGTTCTTTTAAGTCTAATATTGGAACTAAGAAACATTACAATAGTTTTTTGTTCATGGAATAATATATTCTTGCAGAATTGTTTTGGAATGCAGGCACTGCCCAGAGTTGATTGGTCCTTGGAAACACACCAAAATAATACCCATGATGAAGGAAAGTTATGAAAATGTAAACTTTTCCCCCTAGTACCTTATGTCTTTCAATTCAAATCCAGATAGAAGTGGTTTCATTACCCTTCTATGGTTGCAAAGTATTCCCAGATAGCAGCTTTCTGTCAGAAATGGTTACATGATTTTCTAGAGCAATGGAGCTTAACTTTTTGGGTCACACATCCTTTTAAAGAAACTTTATGGAAACACTTAAAGTCTACATGATAATATAAAGCTTCCCAGAGTGGCTAGAGGTGCCATTCTAGGTTCTTGGCAGTTCTAGCCAGTCTCAGTGGGCCTTGTGGTGTGATAGGAGAAGTCCTAACCCTTGCCCCTATGCAATTCTTTATCCTATTCTAACACTTATTCCTTAATTTACTCTTTTTTCCCCCATAATTCTTACTCAGATGCAATATCAGCAGGGATAATTTTCCTTTTTTGTTAAAAATTTAAAAAATTCTATGAGAATGAACTATCATAATATCCTCCCCCAGTTTACCCCCATACCTCTTTTTTTTCTTTCTTGCCCTCCCTCTCAATTCAACCACCTGTGCTCCAAACTCCAAGTCCCTTCTGTTTCTTCCAAGACTTTGTTGAAAGACTTTCCCATTTCCATTATCTTTAACCTCTCCTTTTATAATGACTATTTCTACTCCTTAAATAAGTACTGTCAGCTCTATCTGAAGGTATATTAAGAAAACTAGAAACAAGGGAGACCTGCATATATAATAAAAGGTGTCAGAGGGGTAGGGTGAGACCTCTCCCTGAGCAGCTAAGATGACAATTTTCTAGAGAAAGAAATTTCATATGAGAATCCTCTATGAGAGAAATTTACTGTCTGCCTCTGAGAACCAGAGTTTGGTTAGAAGATGTGGGCTAGCCCTAGAGCTAGAGTGAGCTAATGATCTAGGGAAGGTGTTCCCACAATGAGACTCAGAATGGGACCCTGGAAATGAGCTTCAGAAGAACATGAATAATATAGCAAGGTCCTGCAGCCAGCCCAGGAATAAAATCAAGTATATCTGGTTGTGGATAAGGTGACTACATGGTATATCAAAGTCACCAGAAATTCTCGGTGTTTCTAGGCAGTCCATCCATGGACTATTTAAGATACACGATATGACATTTTTGGTCCACCAGACTTTTTAATATGTCTTTGTGGCAAGAATGTTAATTCAGTATTTCACATGCTCCCAGAAGTAATGGAAGAGAGGTTAGATAAGGAGGTGGAAGGCTTGAAAGACAGAAAAGAAAAGCATCTGGCTTAGGTCTACAAGTAAAATCTTTTGCAGCTAATTCCCAGAAGAAGTGAATGTATCAAATACATGGATTGAGGGATATTTGTCAAGTCACCTGTTAAAATAAAGACACATCCACTGAATCTAAAGCCCTGATTAACTTCTCTAAAAATTCCACAAAAAAATTTTATATACCCTGAAATCCTTAAAGAAAGCCTCTTTATGCTTATATGATTATGTTTTCATTAATTATCACAATCTGCCACTTGGGTGGATAAGAATGAACGTTTTACTGTTCTTCATTTGTGTGTAAGATTATTATTGGTTGGAGCAGTAAAGTGGTTTAATCAAGGCATAAAAGAGTAGAATTGAATCCCACCTACCAACCTAGATTTCTACTCATTAGTAGATCCCAACCTCCATGCATCAGTCAAATCAGGTCATGCCATGATTTACAGTTTCTGGAGAACACAGACAGTCTAAGGGACCTACTGGTCTTCCCTCTCATGGGGCCAGAGAGAAACCAGCAGCACCACATAGCCCTGCTGGCGATGGAAGACCAACCTCTTTCCCTTGCCTTGTGAGGAGTACTTGGTGTTCTCTCTCTTTAAAAGCTTCAATTAGGTTTTGGTTATGGAGGGCTTATTAGTACAGTTTTATTGATGCTTTAACACATTTTCTTAGCTGGAAGCTAGTGTAGGAGCCAGTTTGAGAAGCTTGTAAATGAGAACAGCAGGGAGTGGTCTTTCCCTAACAAATTCCAACCAATTGGCTTCCTAATATTAAGAGTTTTTGTCATTTTCCTGGTAGACTTTTCTTCCCTGATTATCTGATTCTTGTTATCTTGCAGATGAATAAATTGGAAAAGAGTGCATGTGGGAAATAATTGTTTGCACAGCCTTTTAAAAGTCTTCAAGCCCTGCGTCATGTTCTAAGTGCATAAGGGCTGGCCGGATCCACTGTCAGAAGGACAGCACCTCGAGGGCTGGGAGTGTGCCCAATGTGCAAGAGGCCCCATCCCCAGGATAACAGAGTCTGTAGAAGTGAGGTACTTCACCCTCCCTCCCAAGCTTGGAGGTCTGGGACTTTTTTCTTAAAGAAACTACTTTAGGATAGTTTTAGATTTACAGAAAAATTGCCAAGATAGTACAGAGATTTCCCATGTAGTCCATGCCTAATTACCCCTTGGAGTCACATCTTCCATGGGCATGGTACATTTGTTATAATTAATGAATCAATATTGATACATTATTAATAGTATTAACAAAAGTCCACAGATTACTTCAATTGTCTTAGTTTTTCCCTAATGCCCCCTTTTCTGCACTATGATCCTATCCAGGATACTGCATTGCATTTAGTTACCTAGTCACTATATTTCTTAGGCTTCTCTTGGCTATGGCAACTTCTTGGACTTTCCTTGATTTTGATGACCTTGATAGTTTGAGGAGCACCAGTGAGGTGTTTTGTTGAATCTTCCTTGGTTAGGATATTTGACATGGTTCTCATGATTCCATGGTGTTTCTGGGTTTTGGGGATGAAGACCACAGAGATAAAGTACCATCTTTATCAGATCACATAAGAAGTACCCATAATCAGCATCACTATTTTCTTTTAAAGTAGGCTCCACATCCAACATGGAGCCCAAAACAGGACTGAGCTCAGAATCCTGAGATCAAGACCTGAGCTGAGATCAAGAGTCAGATGCTCAACTGACTCAGACACCCAGGCATCCTGATGATCAGCATCACTACTATAATGTTGGTCTGGATCACCTGGGTGAGGTCATATTTGTCAGACTTCTCTATTGTAAAGTTGCTTTCCCTTACCTTTCTATGCTGCACTCATTGGAAGGAAGTCCCTTTGTGCAGCCCACACTTGTGTGGGGAATTACACTCCGTCTCCTTAAGGGCAGAGTATCGACATAAATTACATGGAATTATTATGCATGAAATATTTGATTTGTCTCTTCTTTCCCAACTATGTATTCAGCCATTTATTTATATTAATATAAACTTATGGATATTGACTTTATACTTTGAGTTATAGTCTAATACTACTTTTTTGTTGTCGTTGCTCAAATTTTTCTGGCTTTGGCCATCAAGGGATCTTTCAGTTGGTTCTAGTGTCCCTTTGATATGACCCCACTTTATGGGTTTAAGAATTAAAAAAAAATTTTTAGCATTGCCTTATTTTTTGGCACTATGAAATCCTCCAGGCTTTTATTGTATATTTCCAGTCCTAGAATCAACTATTTCTTTAAGGAGCACTGGTTTCTTTTACTGAAGAATAATATAGAAACCATGACTTGGGTGCTAGGTATGCTAGTTGCTATTGGCATATCATTGCTTCTAGGTTTTGTCAGCTAGAGGAGGGAACATATATGAGTGTATACTAACCCTTGTATGAAGATATATCTATAGATATTTCTATAAGTATTATGTAACCCTTTGTTCCTATATGCAAACATGCATTTATGCCATTGTCTCTAACTCTAGGAAACTGGAGACTTAATTTTTACATATGATGGTAGGTCATCTAGTTTGTTCTGGAATATTTTAGTTTTCTCCTAGCTTTAACGAGAGACCGGGGGCAGCACACAGGTAGTGGAAAGAAAGGGAAGAATTGTAGAGGCTCAGTGGCAATTTGAGATGCAGTAGTAGAAGATCTAAGGCAGCCAGAGGTAGTAGAAGTCGAAGTAATATCAACTAGAACAGTCCCTTTCTGGGTGCCTTTTGGCGTAGGGCAACTGTTTAATAGGCCTCGAAGTAGCTGCCTAGAGGGAAATGTCCAGAAAGATAGTCAGAACTACCACAGATAAGAATGGTTTGGAAGTTTGGGGCCTTTTAGAGAAATGAACAATGTGCACAATGCAGCAGTCACCACCACTGTTTCCTGTGGCCCTGGTCACCAAGAAAAGGTGTTACTGTGTGCTCTGTTTATCAAGGGTGGGGGCACGTAATACATTTTAGAGATTTCCATTAAAATGGTTAAACACTGTTTTGGTGCTTTAAACATTATTAGGTTTAAGTTTTCTGCCTTAGAATCTACATTTGTTATGGGCCGAAGATTGCTAAGTACAAGGCCTCCCACTGTGATTCCTAGAGGCCCAAATTTTGTAAAACATTAAGTTACTTGTAAGAGGATTTGAATTTAATGAATTTCTGGACAACATCCTCTGAGGTCTCCTTAAGTGTGTTACCCTGCCAGGCTTTGTCTTGGCCCATGCAAGCCAGAACTCTTGGTTAATCAGTAGCTCCCATTCCCAGTGTTGGGAAGTCTCTTTTTTGAGATACTCACAGCCTATTGGTGAGTGAAGCCTATGGAAGGTGATGTCAGCTGGGCAGAGGGTCTAAACACCTTTGACCTCACAAAGTTTCTTTGGGGATGGGAGAAGTGTTCACGCATTTAATTCCCCACGCTCCTCCCTTTCTGAAGAGTCAAGTTCTGGGGCAGTGATCCTGAGAAGCAGGGGGAGAATCTGTGTCTTCCCTCTCCCTCTCTTTCTCCTTCCCTCTCCCTCCCCTCTTCTTCTTCCCTCCGCTTCCCACCGTCTCTCTCCAGCCCTTCTCACTCTCATTGTTCAACAAATGCACCCGGTGCCCTCACCAGCGCTGTGCTGACCCTGAGCACCTAGCAGTGGCCAAAACAGACATGGTCTTTGATATTTTAGTGCCTCTGTTTGGGAAAACAGACATGAAATGATGTATGTAGTTACTCAGTTGGGATGAGCCTTCGCAGTTGGCTGAGATCTAAAGGATTCTGGTGTTCACTTTAGATCACTATAGCTGCCATTCCTAGGGAACTTCTCTGGATGAGACCCTGTACTAGGTCCTTGGCGTCTGCTGTGCTATTCTACCAACACACAGTGATACCTACTTGGCTATTCTTATCCTCATTTTACAGATGAGGCTTCTGAGATTTAAAAAGATTAAGCTAGGGGTGCCCGGGTGGCTCAATCGGTTAAGCATCTGACTTGGGCTCAGGTCACAATCTCACTGTTTGTGAATTCAAACCCCATGTTGGGCTCTGTGCTGACAGCTCAGAGCCTTGGAGCCTGCTTTGGATTCTGTGTCTCCCTCTCTCTGCCCCTCCCCACCTCATGCTCTGTCTCTCTTTCTCTCTCTCAAAAATAAATAAACATTAAAAGAAAAGAAAAAGGCTAGCTTAACTTGCCCACAGATACAGAGCAATTAAGTGAATGCATCAGGACTTGAAGCTGAGGTCAGTTTGGATACAAAGCCTGTGCTTGTTGTACCTGGTACTGTTCCTGCCTCTCTGTTTGGCTAGCCTGAAAAGCAGGCAGGGGCAAGTGATCAAATGAGTAAAGGTGTCCCTGCGACCAGCCACCAAGTCACTCATTCCATGTATTTCATCAGCTGCCATTGAGCAATAGTTATAATTATAAAAATGACCAAAGATTTCTTTTCTGAGCCCAACAGCTACATGAGGGTCCTTGCCTGAGCTTTTCAGGGAGGAATGTGAACAGAGCAGTCTCACTTGTCTCAACAACTTGTAGATATCATGTGCTCATTAAATATATATGATAAAACGTCCAAGTTAGTTAATTTGGCTTCCTTAAGACCTTTGAATCCTTTTTTCCCATCCATCTGCCACTGCCTTTTTTCCTGAGTCATTATCTTTTGCTTACATTGTTGTAATGCAATCTTCATTGATTTGGGGGCTCACCTCTTTGCAGCCTATTTTCTGTTGCTGCTTCTGTTTCAGACTCTTCAGTGAATCTTTCTTCCTGACCATATAAAATCCAGCATGAACTACTCAAGTTGGAGATCTGTTCTTCCTCCTTCCTAAATGTCATCTCCCACCACTCTTTGCCCCCAATCAATTACTAGCCATTCTTAGAAGTTCTCCCACCCCTTAATTCCTCACCTCTGACCTTTGGCCTGTTCTTCTGCCTCTATTATTACTCCAGACTGATCCTCTGGCCACTCTTCCTCAGGAGATTTGGGTGCTTCCTGCTGTGTGCAGTATCCCTGCTAATATCTCCACCTCTGTGGACTGTTGAGTTAGAAACCTTCCTCCTTTATCATATATATCACGCCACATTGCAGCAATCAGAAATTATTTTTTTGCAAAAGGTCAGATAATATATATTTTTGGAATTGTAAGCCCCAGGGTATTAGTTGCAACAATTCAGGTCTGCTGTTGTCCTTTGAAAGTAGCTATAGACAACATATAAAGAAATGAATGTATGTATGTTCCTATATGATATTACATACAAAAATAGACAGAGGGTCAGATGTAGCCCACAGGCTGTGGTTTGCTGACCCCGGCTTTATTCCAATCAGCTGTTCACATGTCTCCCTTCCTCCCTAGCCTGTGTGTTCCCCAAAATGAGAGAGCTGGTCATGTTCATATTTCTATTCTCCGCATCTAATCTTGGCCTGACACATAGGAAGTGCTTAATAAATGCTGCACAGATGGATATGTGGATGAATAAATGAGTTAATATCAAGTTAGGACTTTAATAGAGTCAATAAGAACTTTGAGTGGATCATGGTGAAAGTAGAAACATATCAGATCTCTCCAGAGGGTAGTAAACCTTTTTTTGCATATGTCAGGAAACTCAAGAGGTAGAACCTTATATGATCTGAATCAGTGTGGCTAGAAAACTTTGCACCTTCCATTGTCAAGCTGCCAAGGATTAAAAGGAACCTGTTGGGTAAGACCAGTCTCCACAATCTAAGCCCCTGTAAATATTGTTAAAGTTCAGTAGGAAAGTTATTAAATGTAGATTTTGCTTCATACCTACCACTTTCCATGGAGGAATTCTTAGTCACTGATGGATTTTGCTCCAGTTAGTCCTCAGGGTCTGGGTGTGCAACCATCAGCCTTTATGCAATTTAGGTTTGGAAATGTCTAAAGTTCTTCATTTATTCACCCAACAAAGGTTGGTCAGGCTTTATTCATTCAGTCTAATGCAGTGGTACTCAGTTCCTTTTGGTAATATCTGAGTTGGAGGAGGCTATCTGGAAACTTTACTTACTCTGAACATCTCCTTCCCTGACAAAGCCAGATAAAAGAGAGATCAGTGTGCTCCCAGGGGGAAACTTCACCAACTGTTGGGTCTTTAAGATAACATTTTTTAGAGGAACTTTCAATGTTACACCATCTTATTGAACCAAGACAATTAGAAAGGTATGTTGAGTAGCATTTTGGTATTGGATTTTTATTTGGTGGGGAGAGGAAACCCATGGGCACACAGTACATTTAGAATTTTTTTCCTTTCTGTGAAAGGAAACAGAGGAACACAGGATGAACATTTTGATTGAAAAAGGGAAAAAATGACCTGTACTTAACCAAATTGGTTGCTTTGCCTTTTTACTGAATATTTTGTTCTATTTCAGTTTGACTTGCAATAGTGAGTTCAAACTCTCCCATAGGATCTCATACAATGAAGGAAAAGTAAAGAGCCTTTTTTTTTTTTTTTTTTTTTGGTAAGAATCCTAAAAACATAGTATGGTAAACCTAGCCCATAGACATATTTCCTGTCATTTTCAGTCCAAACACATAGATCTCCAAATTTTCGTAAGGCTGAACATTAAAAAAAAATTTAAAAAGACATTCAACGGTTCAATTACACTCAATAGCTATTTGGTGAGTGTTTCTTTCATGCCTCTAGATGTCATGTTATGGACTAGGGATCCAGTTATAACTGAACTTGTCCTCACTTCCCAGGAACCCAGAATCTGGTTGAGAAATGTTCCAGTTATCCATTGTTGAGTAACAAGACAACAGACTTAGTGACATAAAACAACAACCATTCTACTTTGCTTACAGATTTTGTGGCTCAGAAATTCAGATAGGGCACTTTGGAGTTGGCTGTTCTCTGTTCCAGTGTCTGGGAATGCAGATGGGAAATCTCCAGTAGCTGGGAGAGACTTTCATGGCTGAATCTGGGATTATCTGGAGGCTGCTTCACTCCCACGCCTGCTACCTGTGTTGGGATAACTAGGCTTAGCTGGGGCTGTGGATTAGAGGGCCTACATATGGTTTCTCCATGTGGCTTCAGTTTCTTCTAGCATGACAGATGAGCTGAAAAAGAGCACCTGAGAGTGAGCATTCAAAGAATTTTCCAAGAAAGCATGGTGGAAGCTATAAGAGCTCTTTTGAACTATCCTCAGAAGTCACACTGTCACTTCTGTATTTTATGGCTACAAACAAGTACTATGGCCACTCCAAATTCAAGGAGAGAGGAATTTTTTTTTTTTAGTTTATTGTCAAATTGGTTTCCATGCAACACCCAGTGCTCTTCCCCACAAGTGCCCTCCTCCATCACTACCACCTCTTTTCCTCCCTCCCCCTTCCCCTTCAACCCTCAGTTCGTTTTCAGTATTCAATAGTCTCTCAAGTTTTGCATCTCTCTTCACAGAGAGAGGAATTGGACTCCACCTCTTGAAGGTATAATAACAAGGACATAGCAGAAGAGCATAGGAGACATTGCTGCAGTCATCTTTGGAAAAACTAGTCTGCCAATGGGAACTGTATTAAATGTTTCAGTTACATATTGCTAGGAAATAACCTACCACATAACTTACTGCCTTGAAACAACTATTATCAATCCAACTGGGTGGTTCAGTGTCACATGGCATGGAATGGGATCACTCATATGGCTGAATTTAACTAGGAACTTGGAATGCCAAAGATGCCTCACTGATGTCTGGTGCCTGAGTTGGGGTGGCTAGAATGGCTCAGGGCTCCTTGGTTCTCATCCACATGGTCTCATCAAATAGTAATCTGGTCCATACTCTTTTATATGGTGTCTGGTTTCTTTTAAGGTCTAGTGACAGAAGTGGCACAGGGTTACTTCCAGGTTGGATTCTGTTTAGGTCACAAGGCCAACCAAGATTCAAGGAGTTGGAAACCTACCGGAGGAGTGACATGTGCATACAGGCGGGTGGCATTATTGGTTACCATCTTTGGAGATAACCTACCACATTAGAGGTATCATGAAAGTGCTCTGAGATTGCAGATGAAGGATCAGACTCTTTGCTAGGTTGCCTCTGAGAGTTTCTGTGTCAGGCTGTGGGGAGAGGGTGGGTTCATGATAAGGGCATGGACATGGTTGATAGTGGGATATCCAGGGAAGATATGATATTTGAACTCTGAGTGGTCTTGGTAGGCAAGACTTGGAAGCATTGTAGGCTGAGGAAATTGCATGAGCAAGGACAGGGAGACTGAAATGTACACAGGGGAGTGGGAGAGGTGCCTTGTAGCTATAGCATCATGTATTTATATTGGGGGTAAGGATGTGATGGAGTTCAGGTAGAAAGGGATGCCAGGAGATCAGCTGACATTTAAGCATGTTTGTGAAGGACTGTCTGGGTCCTGCTAAGGTGTTTGGACCTCATTATATTGGGACTGTGAACTTAGAGATAAGAGATGAGTTGGAGGGAGGGGAGATTGGGTTTAGGGGTGTAGTTATGGTGACATTGTGACCCCTCAAATTAGATCTAAGAAGGATTGAACCATGGATGGAATGGAGAGCACCTTCTATGGGGCAAGATAAAGAGAAAAGACAAAACTATTTCTACAGAGAAACAGGCCCAGTGTTATATATATACTCTGAGAGCTAATCTCCCAAATCCTTTTCTATCTATTACCATTATGGAATTTTGCTTTTACAATTGATACATTTGCATTAAGGCTTGCCTGTTCCTTTAGTTCCAAAGCAGAGTCTAGTGTGCATGACTTTATCAGAACTATTTCCTTGGAACAAAAGAAAATCCAAAGTAGTATATAATCAGCGTGGAGTTTTGGGAACTGCTACCTTGGAAACACTAACATTAAGGTAAGGTATATTGGAGCTGATTGGACACTAGAGGTTTCATTTTTCTATTGGCTCAAACTTATTACCATTGTGAAGGTGTCTACAGCAGAATAGACTATCCATTAATCCATTCAATAAATATTTATCAAGTGCCTACTACGTGCAAAGTACCTTTCTCAGGGGTGGATACAGCAGTGAGTGCAATCAAGTCCTTACTTTCATGGATGTTCTTTACATTCTAGTTTTACGGGTTTGTCAAATTAGAGAAACCTTTAAGATTAGCTATGGAGTTTTATCATGCTGACCTGGTTTAGGTGTTGCCCTTTCGTAAGTGGGATAGGTGTGCCTTTTCTTTTTTCCTAGCCCAGACCATAGACTTGGCTGCACTTACCACTTATCAACACTTATCATTAATTTGGGTGATCACTTACCATTAACAAGGAAGTTGTTCTGAGGGATTGAGCACAGAAGTGATGATAGGTGGCCTCCCAGAGGAGAGCGGCATGCTCAATAGTTGGGACCCAAAGTTTTGTTTTCTTGTGCCTATTCAAATTGTGACATTGAAGAACGTGTTCATTCTTGTTGTGCATTTGTTTCCATCCCATTTGGTTTATTTTTAACACCCATTAACTGCCATATGCCCTTTTGCCACTGAAATGGATCTCCAATAGCTACTGGACAGGAGGCATTTTGGCTGTGAGGGAATGTGTTTCCAATTGCTTCCTTTTCTAATAGCATCAGAAGGTGTAAAGAAGAGGCCTAGGGGCCACATGCCATAGAGAATTAGATTAGTGCTCATTCTGGGGTTTTATTTAGATAAGCACTTTAAGGATTCCAAGTCCTTACATTAATAAAACTTGGAAGGGATGTATTATAAGGTAAATATCTCTCTAGATTAGCCATCAACCATGAACTTATCTGTTATTTATCAGAATTCTATTAGCTGGCACTTGCATACAGTTGTGGCACAGTGATATCTCCTGCTAATTATGGTTATAAGGCCCAGGATTATCTTGAATGACTTTTAACTCACTCATCAAAGAAAGTCCATGTTCTTTTTAGAGTACTCAGTATTGAGTGTATTTTATTATAGTCTAAATTACCAATTCACATATGGAACGTATGATAACTCTCTTTTAACCAGAGGACTTCCATGTGCAACCAGACAAGATAACTAATAATTTATGATAAATTCTTTGAAGCCCCAAATTTTCAACATCCTTTTTTAGCTTACTTACATTTCTTTTTAGACCATGTTTTCATTCAATTATGTATGCAACGCTTTCAATGACTTAAATGGTAAAAAATTATCCACAGTTTGTCCAAAACTCAAAACAGCTGTGTCTTTTTACATTTTTATTAATATGTATTAATGTCTTCAAAGCAACTTGGCTGCTAGAATGAGTGTGTGCTTGTGTGTGTGTGTGTGTGTGTGTGTGTGTGTGTGTATCTCATGCACACACATGATTCTTCTCTGAGGTGTTTGTTGGCAGATAGGAAAATGATCTGAGTAGCAGATATGTGATCTCATTTTTTTTTTCCTGGTTAGTTTGCAATTTGGATTTAGGCTCAAAGGATTAAGTATTTTAGCCTATGATGATTTCACAGATGCCAATTGCCTAAAACTTTTAATCTGCACCCTTAACTATTTAGTAACTTCTAACTTTAGAAATTATAGAGGATATTGTGAGCCCACTTTACTAAGACAGAAAGGAGTGTGCTGCCTGTATTTTTGGAACATTACTAGAGCCTTTGAAGCAATTAACATGTG
>NC_043706.1:73293580-73298573 GCF_006229205.1 Suricata suricatta | reverse complement strand
TGGGAAGCGGCAAAGATTCAGCTGCTTGGCCATTTGCTAGCCGGATATGTCACTCCCTGAGGGGAGTTACAAAAATAGGCAGGGGAGCACCACTCCCTGTCAGAGGAGAAGCCAGAAGATCAAAGATCAACCGCCTGCAGGCAGGGTAGCTTCAGCCCCTCAGGCGCTGTGCTAGAACACTTTAGTCTGGTTCCTCTTTCACTCCAGCCTTAATCCCTTAACCCTGTTTCCTAGCAACCGACCTAGGTCAGCTGCCTTGTTTTCCCGCCTTGAAACCTTTATAAGATACGGTGTTTTCTCAATAAAAGGAAGAGGCTTGATCAGAAACTGTGTGCTGTCTCCACTCTCTGTGCTCCCCTTTCCTGCCCTTTCTCTCCCTCCCTCAGGATCAAGAACCCAGAGGATTTTCTGCCCTGCCAGTCGGGGCAAACGAGACAGGTGCCGCTGAACGCCGGGGACGAGCGCGCTGGGACCTGGCTTTGGCTAAGACATCATATTTGTGATATCATATTGCCTGTTCCTGTTTGCTCATCCTAAAAATATTGGCTTAGCCCTTCTAATGTGCTAGGTACTTTTTAAAGGGATATATTAGTTAAAAGAGATAAAGATCGCTGTTTTCCTGAGTTTTACTTTCTAGTCAAGGGAGATGGGCAATAGAAAAGAAACAAAATGATTAAGTAAATTGAATAGCACTTATGCTTTCTAATGTGCCATACAGAGACAGAAAAAAGAGGGCAGGATAAGGGGAATTTGGATTTGGTGGGGAGACTTGCACTTTCAGGTAGCCATTTTAAATTTTACTGAGAAGTTAACATTTAGCTAAACTAGCGAGACAAGTCATGTGTAAAGCTGGGGAAGGAATGTTCTAGGTGATGGAGTCACCTGTGCAAATGGCCTAGAGCAGGAATGTACCTGAGTTTTGGAGGAACAGGCAGCTGAGCCAGAGTGGCTGGAGATTGTAGACAATGAGATTACAGCTGTAATTGGAGAGTTAATCCTGTAGGACATTCAAGGCTTTTTTGTAAGGGTTTCAGCTTTTTTTCTGGAAAAAGAGGGGAATCACTGGGGATTTTTGAGTGAATGAGTGGTATGATCTACCTTATAGTTTAAAGGAACTTCTCTGGTTCCCATGTTAAGAATAGACTGTAGTGGAACATTACTAATTTCTTACGTTTTCTGTAATGAAGTGCACAAAGTGGGTAGCTTAAAACGAGGAAAATTTATTCTCTTACAGTTCTGGATGCCAGACGTCCAAACTTAAGGTGTTTGTAGGGTCATGCTTGCTCTGAAGTCCATAGGGCAAAGTTCTTTTTTGCCATCCTCCAGCTTCTGGTGGCTGCTGACAATCCCTGGTGTCCTTTGGCTTGCAGTCCAACACTATAGTCTCTATCTTGTTGTCACATAGCCTCCTCTCCTGTGTGTTTCTTTGTTCTCTGTGCTTTCCTTATAAGGATGCCAGTAGTTGGATTTAAAGCTCACCCTAATCTAGTATGACTTCATCTCAATTTACAACTTAATCATATCTACAACTTAGTTCCAAATAAAGTCACATTCACAAGTACTGGCTATTAGAACTTGAATGTATAATTTTGGTAGACATAATCCAATACATTAAATGGGATAAAGAGTAGAAGCAGGGATGGAGAGAGGAGCGCAGATAATGCTGGCTAGGACCAGAATGGGAACAGTGGAGTGGTGATTAAATACCAAATGTGTTTTGAAGGAAGAACTAATGATTCCCTAACAAACTGGCTATGGGGTATGGCAGAAAAAAAAAATCAAGAATGGTGCTGTGTTCTGAATGTTTATGTCCCCTCAAAATCCATTTGTTAAAATCACAACCCCCAATGTGATGGTTTTAGAAGGTGGGGTTGTTGGGAGGTGATCAGGTCCTGAGGGTGGAGCCCTCATCAATGGGATTAGTACCCTTATGAAAGAGAGTCCACAGAGATCTCTAGCTCCTTCTACCAGGTGAGGGTGCAACAAGAAGGTGCTGGCTGTGAACCAGAAAGAGGACCCTCACCCATCTCTGTTGGTACCAGGATCTTGGGCTTCCAGTGTCCAGAACCATGAGCAACACATTCCTGTTGTTTATGAGATACCTTGTCTGTGGTATTCTACTGTAACAACCCAAACAGACTAAGACAAATGACTCTAAGAATTTTGACCTGAGCAACTGGAAGGAGGAAGTTGCAAGGCTGGGGGAAGACTTGGTTTTGATGAAAAGATCAGGAGCTGTTTTGAATATGTCTGAAATGTCTTTTAGATGTCTAAGCGGAGGTGTTCTTATGCAGTGGGGGCCATATTGAATCCATGTTACTTCTTGTGTCTCTCAGTAATCCACTGACCACTGAAAATTTGAGGACCAACTCCACAGGGAAGCCATAGTGTGAATTATAGATAAGCCAAAGCCACGCCTTTGTTTTATCTACTGGTTGCCTATTCCTTTAGCAGAACCTTCTCACTTTATCTGCTCTTCAAAGGTCCAAGTGATTGGGTGTCTTGTGGAGCAGCCATCAAATAATACTAAACTCCTACATTAGTTCTAGAGAATTATAGAGGGATTCTTGGACTGGAGTCACCAAGGACTGGCAGTAAATGCAAAATGTATTTCTGCTCCCATTGGATCACTGCAGAGATTCCAATTCAATACTTCTCTCCTAAACTTCCCTGTGTTCACATATTATTTTCCTTTTAGTTTTCCTAATGTAAACAAAAGCCTGGGCCAGTTGAGTGCTGTTAGCAAGCAAGGCATGGTGGTTGTAGGGCTACTTTAGGGCAATGGAATAGCCCAATTCTGTTGGGAAACTGCATTCCTTCTGGCCAGTACAGTCCCCTTTACTAATCTAAATTCACTAAACAAATTGCCAAAAAAAAAAAAAGGTAAGTGTGGGGAGGAGAGCTTAAACATGTAGGGTTAAATTTTGGTTGAAAAACCATACTTACACTTTCATTATTTTCTTCAAGAAGTCTTTTTCTGGCACTACATAAATTTCTTTTGCCAACTTCCTTTACTTTTAGTCCAGGATAACACTGTACTTTAATTTGTAATTTTCTGGATCCAATAAGTCTTGGGCTAAGTTTTTGAACCAATAACCTTTGGCTCAGTATATGTTCTTGTCATTACACAGCAGCTACTATTATTAATGTCCACCAGTAGTACCTTCAAACCAGATCTCAGACATGAAGAAGGCTCACAGAGTTATAAATTGTTTTAGTTGTTTTTCATCTTTACCCAAAGATTAAATTTTAGAATTTTTTAGCATAAGATATAAAATTATATATAAAAATTATAGATATATAATTATATTTATAGATAGGTATATGTTTATATATATAATAATATTGATATAAAATTATAAAATATTAATTCATTTATTCAGGAAATATTTACTAAGCTAATGATACTCAAAATAGTAGGGATACATGATGAACAATATGGACAAAATAAAATCCCTGTTCTTGCATAGCCTTCATTCTAGAGGGGGCAATCCAGAAAATTAAAAATACATGCAAGCAAAGTATGTAGTCTGTCAGATAGTGGTGAAAGCTATAGAAAAAATAAGGTAGTAAAAAGGTATGGGGAATGTTGAGGGAAGAGGAAACATTGCAGTTTTAAATAAGTCGATAAAAAATGTTAAAAATAAGGTTTTAAGGAGGTATGAGAACCATGTAAATATGGGGGACATGCACTTCAAACAGCAGTACAGCAAGTGCAAAGGCGGCCCTGAGGCAGAAATCCTGCATGTTCAAAGAAGAGAAGAGGCCCAGTGGCTCACAGTGAAAAAAGTAAAGGAGAGAATAGTAGAAGGTAGACTCAGAGAGGCAATGGGGACCTTCTAGGTTATCATGATAACTTTGGCTTTTGCTCACAGGAAGCTGGAAGTCGTAAAAGGGTTTTGACCCCAAAAGTGACAGAATCTAACATACATCAGGCAACATCACTGACTGCTGTGCTGTGAATAGCCTTAGGGGGGCAAGAGATGAAGTGGGCAACTAATAAAAAAACTTGTGCAATAATCTACCTGAGAGATTATCAGGCTGGTAACAGGGGTGGGGGCCAGTGGGTGGATTCTGGATATGTTTTGGAAACAGAGTCAGCAGGATTTGTTGATGGGTTAGATGTAGGGTTTGAGAGAAGGGAGTTAAAGGGACCCTAAGGTTTGGGACTAAAAATCAGGATTTCAATTTCAGACATAAAAGGTTTCAAATACCTATTAGTTATCCACATGGAGAACACTAGGGAGTTTGGAATTCAAAGGAGAGACTGGAGCTGGAAACCTAAATTTGGGAGTGTTTGGGGATTTCAGATGACATTCAAAGTGATGAAACTAGAGGAAATGATGGGGGGGTCAGTATGGTCAGAGAAGAGAACAGGCTGATAAGGGGACAAATTCTGACAATTCCAGTGTTAAGAGATGAAATGTTTTTACTCAAAACACTTCTGACACCAACTGTGTGGGGATTTCCCACACTAACAATCGATCCTCCCACTCTTCAGACACCAACAATGTATTCTACAATTTAATTGAATTCTGAAACTACTTACCCAGAGTTAGTGTCTGACTTTATTTATTTATTTATTTATTTATTTATTTATTTATTTATTTATTTATTTTTATAATAGTTTATTGTCAAATTGGTTTCCATATAACACCCAGTGCTTCTCCCCACAAGTGCCCCCGACCATGACCATCACCCCCTCCCTCCCCCTCCCCCTTCAGTCCATAGTTCGTCTTCAGTATTCAGTAGTCTCCCTTGATCTGTGTCCTCCACTCTTCTCCGCTCTCTTTCCCCCTTCCTCTCCCCATGGTCCCCTGCCAGGTCTCTCCTGTTAGACCTATGAATGCAAACATATGGTATCTATCCTTCTCTGCCTGACTTATTTCGCTTAGCATGACACCCTCAAGGTCCATCCACTTTCCTACAAATGGCCATATGTCACTCTTTCTCATTGCCATATAGTACTCCATTGTATATATATACGACATCT
>NC_043706.1:73211824-73293480 GCF_006229205.1 Suricata suricatta | reverse complement strand
TCCAAAGAAAAATTAGAGAATAGTACCAATTAATATTTCATGGAATCCTTAGATTCTCTATTTCTCCCCTATCCTTTGTGGAGGAACTGGACTTCACTGGAATTCAAAAGCAAGTTTCCTTCTGATAATAAGTGTTCTATTTTGTCCAGTTCCTATCATCTTACCAAAATTAAAATAAATCATTTTGGATTAAAAAATTTTAAAACATATGCAGTGAGTCAAAAATTCTACATATAATTTATCTTGACACTGTGTTGGCTTTCTTCTATCTTATATATGAAATCTAACACTTCAAACAATTACTGCTCTGTGAGGCACTCTCTCATCCTCCCACCCAGCAGAGACCTCTCCCCAGAGTTCCATCACCATAGTTTCTGATGGCACAGGTGGTCTACCTTGCAGCTCTCTGCATCCTAGTCTTACTTGCAACACAGATTGTCAGGTATCAGGGACATGGATCATTGGGTAATCTCTGAAGGTGTCTCCAGGATAATCCCAATATTTATTGAATTTAATTTTGTGAGCCAATTACTCACAGTATTCATTTACATTGTAAATTATTTAAAAAATATGGCAAAGGTACATAGGTAAAAATTTAAAGATCTTAACAGAAAAGCAAATTATAATTTAACTTTTACCTAGTGGTTTTTTTTTAATTGGGACTATTTAAATGAAGCAATCAATTAAATGTGACTAGCTTTTTAGGGGCTTGCAATGAAGGAAATATTTCCAATTAAGAGAAACAAAGAAAATGAATACACGTTTAATTCCAAATGTAAATGGATAAGCAGAATTATTTATAATGAAAACTAGAAGCAAGATAACTAATAGGTTAAATAAATTGCAGTACTTCCATCAAATGTAGTACTTGTAACCATTAATAATGTTATAGAGGTATTTTTATTCCTATAGGAAGATGTTTGATGTTTTATCTAATAAAAGCGTGAGCAAAGAATATGTGTAGTAGTTTACACATCTGTAAAAAGTGTATGTCCAAACACATTAATGCACACACATATGTCAGATGTCAAAAATAGGAAGGATAGTCATTTTCTTTTTTGTTTTCTTATTTGTATTCTTTAATTTTCTGTAATTAACAATGTCTTTTGCATATAGAATATGTGCACCAAACCTTTGATAAAGAGATAATCCTGTCCTGTTAAACATGTATAAATGAGACTCATAAGTTTTATACATAGTATTCTTATTTTTCTCCCAATATTTTATTTTTCTCTTAGGTTCTACAACCTAACACTTGAGTGTACTGTTCTGTGTAGACACAGAAAAGAAGTTCAGTAACTTAGCTCAGAGGGCTGATCCTGGGTCAGACATTATCTGCCTAAATTTAGACCATTGATAAATTACCTGGTTTCTCATGTCTATAACCACATCTACAAAATATCACAAATATTGACTTGTCATGAGTAACAGGCTTTAGAAACTTTCAGAAACAGGCTTTAGAAAACTTGGGGAAAATGATTTAAAGGTACAGCTTCCCACCAGTGACCCTGAAAGCAACACTGAAGTGCTCTGGGTGACATAAATTTACCTGTTGCCCAGGATGAATGTAAAAAGACCATCTACCAGGCTGGAAATTAATGAATTCATATGATCTCAGCTGAGTTGTGATACTAATGAACTTTCTTAGAATGAACAGGAGGAAGATGCAATGTGATCACGGCATGGGTGTTAGTGGAGATGGCCACATTCTTATGAATAGGTAGAGACTTAGGGCAAAGGAAAATTGAAGAGCAGGCTATATGCAGAGGCGCACACCTCCTACCACTTTTTGGTAGAATGCAAACTGCTGTCATCTCCTTGGCTATGAGCTTTTCTCCCACCACATGAGAAGTTGACAGAGAGCCACCATTCCAGAAAGCTGTCATCCTAGAAAAGTCTCTTTTTCTCACCCTGACACACAGCAAGCCACTCACCCCTGTTGATGGGTTTTCCATGAATTTTTTCTTCTATTTTCACTCTTTTTCTATTTGTCATTATATCTTACCTTTAAGTCTTCTTCTAGGTGATCCAAGCTTCCTCTTCTGACCAGTTCTTTGCACCTACCTGTAGCTACCCATTTGCACTATGTGGTATTCTTGTCCTTTTTTCAGAAGTCTCCTCTTGCCAGGGTCACTCAGGTACTCCTATGAACGTGCCACTCTGTGTTCACCCCCCATCATGTTCTATGATTACTGCTGACTTGCTTTTCTTCCCTGCTACACTAGTGGGCTCCTAGAGGTGAGAACAGATTCCTTCACCTATTAGTCCTCATCCACGCTGCATTACCCATGGGCACCCTTGCCCCACCATGGATGTCAACAGCCATTTTGCAGAGAAGATAGGAGCTCCTGAGTAAGACTATGAATGGATATGTGTAATTCCCACAGTCCCCACTTGGGAAATGAAAATGAATCATTACATTTTTAGTTTTTTTTTATGGAACGTCCCACTCTATGGAATTGAAAGTTTTTATAAAATGCAAAGAAATTCAATCCTAAAGAACATACTAAGATGCAAAAAGAATCAGTAGTTTAACAGCTATAGAATATCCTAATCATCTGGGGATTTTAGGGGAAATAATGGATTCCAGTGAGTGTGTGTACATGTGTGTGTGTGTGTGTGTGTGTATGTATGTATGTATGTATCTGTGCTTAAAAGTGGATAAGTATGACTTTCCCTTTACATGTGTGTGTCCTCCTCTTCAAAAAAGGGTAAACCAGATTTTCAATATTTGGGCAAAATCTAGACTCTAAACTTTATTTAATCTGTCAGCTCTGGGTCAATTTTCTCTTGGGAGAAAGTATTCCACACCTGGGAGGGCTTTCATAACAAGGTCTTGCTGTAGCCCCTGGGGAGAGAGGATGGAAGATGTTTAATGGAACATATAGCTTCTGTCATATCAACATCAGCACCTTTGGATACTATAAGTTGGCATTTACTGTCAAAGCCAACTGTTTCTGAGCTCTGTTGATTGAGCTCTGGGTCACAAACTCCAGCAGCTTTTTAAAAACTTGATGATATCCTGCCTTTGCCTTTATCTTTATTTACAGAAATCACTAAGGGTATGACATGAACTTTTCTTCACCCAACATCATAAAAACATATCAGTCTTCCCTTCTCAAACCCTTCCCCCATCTCACCAAACCAAGACTTAAGAGCTTTCCACTGCTTTCTCTTCTGGGAGTCAGGCTGTGTGGCTTCCATTAGGGCACTGCTGTTCTCAGTCATGTAGCAATTTGGTCATTTGGTCTATTTTTCGGTACCTTTTTAATAGTTAGTGTTCATGAGAGGCTGTGGATTTCAGATGGCTATTAGAAGGACGTTGATGATCCTAATTTGCTTTTTGGAGATCAACTTCTTTTTTAGCTACAGGATCTAATTTTAGGGCACAAGACATAAGAAAGATTTAGTCTATGTCCAATACATGTCAGGTGCTGTAGGGATCCAGAAAATGTATTGTTAAAGAGTGGGCTCAATAAAAACATTTGAATGCCCACTATGCACATAGCTCTGTACAGATGTGCAAAAGATATTCTCTCTGAAAGGTAATGGGCAAGAAAGTTAAAATCCACAAAGTGATTCAGAGAACCATTGGATGTTACACAATCTATTGCTATGTGTACTGAGGTGCTCCAACTTCAGTGTGTATGAGAATCACCTGGAGAGTTTATTGAACCACAGACTTCTAACATAGTAGGTCTGAAAGAGGACCCAGAGCCAGTAGTCTGTTTGTACAGGAGGTTACAGAAGGGTATATAGAACCAGCATGGGCTCTAGTAGTGGAGAGATTGAGGCAAGTGTGTGTTCTTCTGTTTTCATTGCCTAAGTGTTGACCTAAGTGGGGCGTGGTGGGTCTTTCAGTAGCCTCAGAAAGTAGAGAAGGGAAATGGAGATCCAATTGGCTTTGAAAAAGGATTGGAATATTTGGATATGTCATGATCACAAAAAGAGGTTTTGTAGACCAGGGAAACCCTGTGAACAGAATCCCTGCACCTGAAAGAACCAGGTCATATGTCAGGAGTCATTGCATAGACTTTGCTGGGGTAGAAAGTATGTCCTCTTACTGTAATGGTGTTGCTTACTGGAATGCATAAGGATTCTAGATGAACATGGCCATGATGGCTGGTCCAAAGTAAGAATCAAAAGGTTCTTAACTCACAACCTCTCCAGACGCAGCTTTTCAGTCCACAAAATACTAAGGCAGGTGCAATTTAAATGTTTCTGAGTGTCCCCTTTGTCATGTTGGGGAAACTCAGCTCACAATTGTTGGCCTCATATCTCTCCCTTCCTCTTTCCAGCAGTATGGCCACTGAAGTAATAGATGTCAGTAGTAAATTAAAACTGATGGCAAGACTGACACAGACACCATCTAAGCAAATCCAATAAAGCTTACTTCTGAGTTCTTAATGCCTTCTAAAATATATAGAAGAAATACAGTGTGGGCCTGGGCACAAGTCTGTAGGCCCCTAAACCTTACCTGCAGGTTGGTGGACAATGATTAATGATAAAGTCTAAGCAAATGAGGGCCACATTAGACTTGTATAAATTCAGTTTACCTCCAATCCCAGCTTCTATACAAAGAGTGATTCTTCATTAAGGCCTGTCCAGATGTGTATCAGAGACCACGTCACCTGAACCAGATACATTCCATTATGACTGCAGTTATATAAGCCATTACATGATCACAGAGGATGGCATGGTGAAGCACATTCAAGTCTTAGCACTATCCTCATTTACTACTCCATCCTTTCAAACCATCACAGCCTGGCCGAAATTAGAGCTGCAATGCCCACAAATTAGATGGCATCACCCTGGGCTCTCAGACTAGCTTTTGGGCCTATCCTGCACCTTATTTTCTCTTTTTCTTAATCAAACAAAATCTAGTAAGCCCCTATGAAGTGACAGGTACTCCACATGCTGTGGAGCTAAAGATGAAAAAACTCAAGTCTTTCACAGTCTAGTAGGGAAGACAAATGTGCAGACAGGTAAGAGCAATAAATAGAAGCACAGATGAGATTCAGAGGTGGCCCAGAGAAAAGCAAAATTAATCCTCTTTGGCAGAATGTGGCAGCATCCTAGAGGAGGCAATTCTGAACTGGGTTTGAGGAAATACACAGATTTTATATGTGGGCCCAGAGGTTGGACACAGTTACTCCAGGTCCAGGGATGCTATGAGGAAGGACACAGGGTCATGGTATAGTGCATTCAAAGAACCACAATCACACATGTTGCTATATCATATGGTGAGAAGAAGGTGAGGTAGGGGAAGTAGGTGTTGGAGATGGGGCGGGGAGTGGGTCATGGATACCTTCGCCCTTTTATGGTGTACTCTCAACAGGGAAGCCAGATTTGTCCTGGTAAAATTGGTAAAATGGAAGTCATCATCAGACATCTCAGTCAAAAACCCCTTCACTGAGAATACAAGCCCAGTCTATGACATCCTGTGTGATATGCCCCATTTCTTTTCTGACTTCTTTTCCCTCTCTTTTTCTCTCCTCGTTCATCCACTCCAGGTACACTGGCTAACTTGCTGGCTTTCCAATATGCTGAGGCATACTCTGCCTCTAGGCCTTCAGACTAGCTGCCCAACTTCCAAGGATGCTTCTCTCAGATCTCTTCCTGGCTCACTGCCTCTCCTCGGTCCAGTCTTTGTTCAGATGCCACCTCCTCAGTGAGGGCTCCTTTGCCCTTCTTTCCTGCTGCTGAACACTGCAGCTCCTCACAGGGCTTTCCTCTGCCATCCTAGTTCTGTTTCTTTCCATAGCACACACAATTACCTAATAACTTAGTCCCTTTGTTTATTATTTGTGGCTCCCACTAAAATATATTCTCTATTAGAACAGAGAGTTTGACATTTTGCTCACTGCTGCAGCCTCACCCTCTACAACAGTGCTCAATAGTACACACAGTAGACATTCAATACATGTTTGTTGTATGAGTGGATACATATTTTATATGTGACATCAAGGAGATTGGATGTTGTCCTGATATCACTGGAAAGCCATCAAAGGACTTTAGATAGGGGAGGAGCAAGAGGGATTTGCATGTTTGTAGATCACTCTGGAGGCTGTGCGACTTCTCTGGATTAATATGTAGGGGCAAGCCAGGGGTTGGAAAAACAGGCTCTTAAAACCATCTTGGATTGGGGTGCCTGGGTGACTTAGTCAGTTAAGGATCTGACTCTTGGTTTCAGCTCAGATCATGGTCTCATGATTCGTGAGTTCGAGCACCATATTGGGCTCTGCACTCACAGCATGGAGCCTGCTTCAGATTCTCTGTCTCCCTCTCTCTCTTCCAAGCCCCTGCTCATTCTCTCTCTCTCTCTCTCTCTCTCTCTCTCTCTCTCTATATATATATATATATATATATATAAATATATATATATAAAATATATCTATATAGATATATATTAAACATTAAAAAAAAGTCTTGGATTTAAATAAGTGCAAGAGAACCTAAAGAGTAGAAGTGACTAAGGAAAGGATGATTTAAATGATATGCCAAAAATGGACTTGGCATTATTTGAAGGCTAATACATAGGATGAATGAAAAGAAGGAAGGAGTGAAAGATAACTCCCAGGGCCTCAATTCAAGAGGGCAAAAATCGGAGCAGGAGGAGCAGAATGGAGATGAGGCGGTGGGAGATGAGGTGTTCAAATATACTCTTTCAACTGTCCTCTGTAAATAATGAGATGGTTTTAGTCATTATTGATGTTGCATGGTGCTGCTGCTGGGAGTGGTGTGATTGGTGTATACCAGGGCTGAAATTTCTCGGTTGAAAGTTTCAATGAATCAGACTAAATTGAGTATTTATTTATTCATACTTCCAAAGAATCATAATTGCTTATCACTTTGGGTGTTGTGGTTTTAAAAATATGAGATATGCTCTGTGTGTCACAGAATTCAGTCTAGAGACAGATAGGTGAGCAACAAAAGCAATAAACATGACCCATCAAATGGCAGTGCAAAGCCATGGATAAAGAGCCATGGGAACAGAGAGAATCCTAGAAGGTGTTCAGTGAATGGTGTTTGAGTGAGTAACTCACTGTGCATGGGTTGGAGAGGAAGTGTGAAGCTTGAAAATAGGAAACTTGTTGATGAGGTGGAGGCAGAGAGGGAAATGGTGCAGAGAATGGGATTCCAGGCAGAGAAAAGGACGTGCACAAAGACAAATAGTGATTGACCAAATATTAGACATGTGGGTGGGGGAAAGTGGCTGAAGATGTCAGAGCTTGAATCAAAGAGTCTTAAATGTCAATACAGGGACTTCATATTCGTCCTGCAGCCATGTGTAATGGGCTGTTTTAGAGAAGAGGAGTAATATGCAACTATGAGTCAATTTGGGTAACATTGCAGAGGATGGTTGCAAGGAGATAGAATTGAAGGGACCAGGTGCAGGTGGGTGGTGATCACAGAGGCCTGGGTTGGAGACAGTAAGTGCTTATATTGGCATTACGATGTAGAAAAGAACATGGGAATAGAAAATAGTCCATTGGTGGAATTGATCAGACTTACACACTAATTTAGGCTTCTTAGAAAGAGAAGCTCAGGATGAGTGTCAGTTTACTGCATAAGAGGCTGGGTACAGTGATGTCTTCAACTAAGGGTATTAACAGATTTAGAGGAAGAGGGGAGCCAGTGAGTTGGATAAACTGATTTTTGGATCCCTGAAATTAGAACCACAGTATCCCTGTGAATAGTTTGGGTCTGGTTTCCTTTATTGGAAGGTCATTTAGGATCTAACTGGTATTTTTGGCTCCAGCAGGTCTAGGGTGGCAAGAGGACCTTTAATTATTAGAAATGGGAGTGATATTAGTAATCAAGGATATGGATCAAGATGAAGTTATTATCATAGTGGGTCATTCAAACAGTGGTAACTCTGGGCTGTTAACAGGAGTCAGTGATCAAAACCACGGATGGGAGAAAGAGGTAAGGCAGAGACACAATGTATGGGTGGGGCCCCAGAGGACAGACCCTATATCCAGTGCTAAGCTTGGGCTGCTCCTCAAGGCAACATGGCTGATCCTATGGAGTCCCAACTAAGTAGACAGTTTGAACAGCTTCTTTCAGCAGAGTCATGTCTTCTTTTACTGAAAGATCAAATCCGTATTTGTTTATTTCTTTTTACTATGTTTTTTTTATGAATATGTGTCCTTTTGTAATTCATACTGTAGCCTGGATGATCTCATGCCAAAGACAGATGTGTATCTTCTTTGTGAACATGGAGTGCTATAGAAAACTGTCAGAAAATGAGGTTCATGTTAAATGCAGGGAATGTCTTCCTTCACTTGGCAAGTTCTTTTATATTTCATAATTGGGGTGATAGGAATGAGAGAGCCATTGAATTTCCACTGACTCTCACCCACCTGCCTGTTTATCTGTTCATCAATAAGTATTTGAGGACCAAGCCTGAGCTTAGCGCTATTGATGCAGCAATGAGGAAGATATAAGTAGTCCCTCCCTCAAGGAGCTTGCAGAGAAGATGTGTGATGTCTGAGTACCATGAAGGAAATGTGTTGGGGACACAGGAATTTGATATAGCCCAGACTATGATGGTTTCCTGAAGGAAGCAACATTTATAAGTTGAGGCATGCAGGACAAAGAGATACTATTCAGTGACGGGAGGTGGACAGGGAGAGATAGTGGAGGAGGATTTTTTTAGTGTCTGAAGACCTGAAGGAGAAAAAGAGCAGGAACATTAGAAAATCTACAAAGAGTTTCCTCATAGCTAGAGGAGAGAGTGGGGAAGACAGTGGTGTAAGGTAAGTCTGCAGAGGTAGGCATGGACCACGTGGGCTCTTGTAAACAAAGGATTTTACTTCTATCCAAGGGGTCATTCATAGTGGCCATTGGTCCAAAAGAAAGTAATAAGAACTGATGTCTTTTTCCATGTGGGCTGTGATTGTGGACTGTGTCCTCCCAGATAACATCTCATGGTGGGCCTTGGAGTAATACTCTTTCTTTCTTATAGACAGGGTCATCTCAAACATGAGGGGAGGCATTTCGGCTGAGAAGTTGGAGACTTCAATCTTTTTTGGTTAATCACTGAATTATTTTAGTAGTTCCTGTACATTTTAGTATAAATCTCATCAAGAACCACAGTCCAAATTATTTTGTCAGCAACACTTAATAGAATAGGTAGCATCCTTCCCAAGTAGTCTGAACAAGGATCACACTGGACCAGTTTCATTAAAGTTGCTGAGGTCTGGTGGCAGCAGTGCTACACCGGCTGAGTGCAGTACATCACCCATGCCATATGGAAAGTTTCTGGATTGTGAGAATTCCATATATCTGGAGGCCTTTCCTGCCTTGACCACCTTAGCAGCCATGTGCTTGTAGTTTGGCAGCACAACAACGTTACTCATACATCAAGGGTGGAAGGTGGGGATGGGGGTGGATGAGTTTAAAAGGTGCTGATATTTGATGAAACCAAACAATAGAAATCTTTTGATACATTAAACATGTGGGCAAATGCAGACTTTCTGGTAATATCCTCCCATAACAACATATCATTATGGGGTTTTTTTCAGATTTTTAATGTTGAGATTAGCCAAAAGGATTATATATTATTTTTGTTTTATGCATTAGAGAAGCTTTATAAGAGTCAAGGCAAACATGAATTTGGAATATCTCAAAAGGAATTTGGTATGTCTGTCCAATGGTATATAATTCTTATGGGTGGCTATATCTTCATTTTGGTGAATTTTTCCATTTTATCTTTTTCTTTTTTACTTCTACCAATATTTTTTGTGTTATTTTTAATTTCATAATTAGGTGTTTTCATACACTCAGTGGATAGAAGCTAGTGCTACTATCTCTACAAATTATAGAAGGATGCTCCCTCTAAGTGGATACAAAACAGTGTCCTTTCCAGTTGATTATAAAAAGGACTCCAGGGCCAGGGCATAAAACGTGGCAGAGCGTGGGCTGGATTTCAGCCCTTACTTGCCCCACTTGTCCCTGAAGCAAGTACTTGTGTACATTGCACAAACTGCACAACCAGACATCATGACCCTGATGTTTTTTCATTGTCTTCATCTTCAGTCTCTTCATAGTCCATTTAACTCAAGAAATATTTATTAGACAAGGCACTATGTTAGCAACTTTGAAGGATATAAAGATAGGTAGATTTCAGTCCCTGCCCTGAAGAAACTTATAGTTTAGTACTAATAGTAAGATAAACACATACAGAAACAACTGTATTAATTCTCTCTCTCTCCAAATATACATATACTATACATATATATGTATAGTATTACATCTATCTATCTATGTAATGCTTCATCCTTTTTCTAAACATTTTATTTTTGAGAGACAGAGAGAGACAGTGTGATCAGGGGAGGGGCAGAGAGAGAGAGGGAGATACAGAATCTGAAGCAGGCTCCAGGCTCCAAGCTGTCAGCACAGAGCCCGGGTGGAGCTCAAACCCACAAACTGTGAGATCATGACTTGAGCCGAAGCTGGACACTCAACTGACTGAGCCATCCAGGTGCCCCCATAATGCCTCATCCTAAAGGATGTATATGAAACTACTCACAAGAAAAAATGTTAACTTGAAATTAGGAAATTTTAAATTTAAAAAATCATGATCACATATAAGGAGGGAAAAAAACATGGATAGTGACCATCATGGTCAACCCAGAGCCTCAAATTCTGAGTTTCCTGGCATCCAAAGTGAAAAATAAAACATGGTCAAATACATAATTCTTACTATTAATACTTAGGTCTATGCTAAATTGATCAGGATAGGCTCGGCCAGGCTGGCTCCAAATCTCAGAAGTTTACATTACAATAAATTCTTATTTCTTATCCTATAAATAGGCTGCAGGTAGAGCCGCTCTCCAGAACAGGGCACCATAATGACTCAAGGGTCCAGGCCATCTCCATCTTGTGGAGTACCCTTTCAACCCAAGACTTCTGTATGGGATGTGGAAGTGGGGAGAGTGTGAGTAGAAAACATGTCACTTCTGCTCACAACTCAATGACTAGGGCTAGTCACATGACCATGAATAACTACAAGGGACCAAGAAATGTACTATTTGGTCAGGTTACCACCTCTAACACACACACTGGCCATGTAAAACTTTTCCTAAAACTGAATTATTGAAGAAATTTTTTTACAGGAAACTTTATACAAGACAGAGTAACAGAGGAATGAGCACTGTGTTATGCAGATTCAAGGAGAGAGTTGCTTTATTTACTTATGTAGAGTGACCAGAGAAAATTTAGTTGGAAGGTAGACATAAAATGCATTTTGAAGGATGGTGAAAACTTTAGAAGATATGGGGAAGTCAGGTAGAAAGGAGGTCACTGGCTGCAGGGAGAATGGTAGCATATCCTCATTCTGCCCTGGGAACATCAAACAGTGTAGTTTACCTGGTACTTAGGTAGTTGTGGGGAAGTCAGGTTGGAATCATGGGCGGCTGCCATGTTGCAGAGATTCTTGAGATTTGTGTTTAGTGAGTATGTGAAAGCAGAAAGTCCCTTCTGCTATCATTTTAACATATTCTACTTACTGGAGCTGCTGAGAGGGCTTTCCAAAAATCTTTAATCATGTTTCGAGGGATTATAAAAACACAGAAATCATGCAGTTCCTTTTTCCTCCTCCCTTCAGACACATACCTTAGCAGCAAAGGATGTATCCTTAAATATTTCCTCAGGAAAAATTAATGAAGTGAATTAAAACAGACCTTCTTTCAAGCTGTTCCAAATGAACTCATTTCATAGCCTTTATCATGGCTTCCTTGCCATTTGGGAAATTTATTTAAGTTATTAAAAAAATTCCCTAAAATTCTCAGCTGAAAAATTGGCTTCTGTTTTTTCTACAAAGCTAACTCACCTGATTTGTCAGAACAGCTTGAAAATGAAGTGCTAACTGGTGGGTTTTATTGAAAGGAAACCAAGTGGAACAACATATGTATTTTCTTAGGAAACTCAAAAAGCTCACAGTCATGTGGTGTTCCTTGGGGTGAATTCTTTGTTATGAATTACAACCTGCTTACTGATGAGTTGTTAATAAAAAGTAGGCCTGCCGGGCCATTATTTTTTTCCACACAGTACACACAGTTTAGTTTTCTTTCTTTTTTTTTTTAAGTTTTCATTAATGTAGTGAGTGTGAATAAATCTGTTTCTAATTTGTAATTGTTTTCCCTTCATCTGGACAATAATTTATTGCCAAATCTAACACTTGTCTATTATTAACATCCCCCCAACAGGAAAATGTTTTAATTTTTATTTTTTTACCTTCTTACTTCTTGTCCCCACTTTTCCCCCCACCTCTTTTTTTTTCTTTATCTGAGAAGAGTGTGAGACCAAAACGTTGCAGGATGGCAGGGATCTTATTTGTGGAGGTAACATCCAAATCTGAGCTCACAGAAGCCCGAGGTAACCCAGGCTCTCGTGGGCCTGTCCACGTTGCATCTTAAGACCTGCCAGCTGGAGTTGTTTGGAGCTGAGAAAATAGGCTCAGGGAAAACTGCGGAGGAAACTAGAAACAGATGGTAACCTGAGGTGGCAGGACAACTTTATTTAGCGTGGCAGTTTTAATTTATTTATTTATTTTACACACGCATCTGGTCGCACTGGGGAGCCTCTATGCATACTCATTATTATGCTGTTAATAGTGTATCTGATTTGCCAAGGAATATTAGCAATTAAGTTCACTATGGATTCAAGTAGATTCATATTTTAGTGGGTCTTTGTGAGGCATGTTAGTGGTTAGGGTTTTATGTGGAAAGGGCATAGAAGCTGCTGTTTGAAGTTCGAGTGGTGTGGAAAATGTGTATCTACCAATTAAGGATGTTAAAGTGGCCCCACTGCCAGAGAACATGCCAAGTTGTCAATAAACAGCCAGTGGGATGCTAATACATTGCTGCAGGCGCATTCTTGGCTTCAGAATATTCCGGGGTGTTCCTTCATCGAAGCATGGGTGATGGGTCCATCATCATTTTCATTGAAGGCCTGACTATGGATCTAGGGATGGGGTGCGTGCGTTTAATGCATTAGTCCATGCCTCCTTTATCCTTCAGTATCTCCATCAATAGCTAAAATTAGAAAAATCATTTTTGCAATACTAGATACAGTTTGAGATGGAAAATTTATGTTGCAAAAACAAAACAAAAACCTCAGTTTATTTTTTTCTCTTAGTTCCTACTGAGTATAATTCTTATCCTTCTGAGTTTTGTCTGGGTCTTAAATTTCTGAAAAACTGTGATTACTGTGGTGGTTTCCATTGAGTTGTCAGAGCTCTGTCTTTGAGACAGGTGGATTCTTGCCTGAGTTATAGCTACTTTTGCAGAATTGGGAAGCTTAGCTAATTTGAATTATCACCTGGAAATCTGACTAGTCTTATCATTACCCATCAGATTTAGTTTCCTCAGCCACTGGGGGCTCTTTCTCAAATGTGTGCAAAGAATACTTGATCTTCTCCAAATGCTGTTGTTCTGACACTTGAATTGAATCCACATGGTAACTGGTACCAGGGGGTATTGTATTAGTGAGCAAGACTGCCAATTACATAGTCACTGCTCATCAAAAGCCTCAGAATCTGTAAGTAAGAGCCTGAAAATTTCATTGAAGTTAAATTATTGAAGTGTGTAAGAGAAACGTGTGTGCATGTGTATGTATGTATAGACTCTTATAGATATATGTTATGATGATGTAAAAAAGGAATACCCAGTCAATACTCTGTGCTGCTCAGGAAATAAGGACACTGCAGCTTTAGGAATGGGAGCCAGGCACTGCCATTGCAAATCTTGATCTTGCCGGGGAGTAGTAAGTGTGACATGTGGGCATGTCACCCCCTTAGGAGTCTGTTTGCCTCTGCTGGTACTCAGAAGATGGCTGTCATCACGAAGCCAGGCCTGTCCATGGCAGCATCACAGATGAGTGCCAGCTGGCTACCTCTTCTGCAGCAGAGTGTGGGATGAGAGAACCGAGAGGAGAAACAGAAAGGAGCTGGGAACATTAAATAAAAAATGTTGATGCCACAGTGTCAGAGAATGGCATGTTTTTCCATCCCGGACAGTAGATAGCTACACAATTCCTAACATTTTTTTTCACTCAATTGGCAATTATTTATTTGGGACCCACTATTTGGCCACTCTAGATATACTTTCTTTTCTCTAGACATAACAGTTATTGATAAACAAAAACTGTATCATGAGTGGTTATGACCAGAATTCATTGCAGGGAAAATACATTGCAGGGCTGGTAAGACTCTAAGATGTTTAAAGATTGAAAAGCAAAGAACCTGGGCTTAGCACCCAAACAACTGGCTGTGTGATGATAAAGAGATTTATAACCTTTCTGTGCCTCACAGCTCATCTAAAAATATTCCTGCCTTAGTACTTGTGAGGATTACATGAGATAATGAGTGGGAAGCAACTAAAGATAGTAAGAACGTAAGTAAACAGGTAAGAAAATAAGTTTCCCCCCTCCCTTGCTCTTCTGTGGAAAATGCTCACAAAGGATTCAAGATTAGCTCATATTTTCTTGTGCTAACATGTAGCCACATGTTAATGTATTCTTCAAGACTTCTTGAGCCAGACTTAGTCACAATTGGTCAAGAGAGGAAGTTTTTCTTAGCCACCAAAGCACAACGAAGTCTGTTGGGACATGAACCCATGTCCTCTAAAGTCAACATGTCCTGATGTTGAGATTGAATGAATCCAGCCTTTTCAAAATCACAATTCACATAAAGAAATTGAGCAGTAAATTATTGCAGGCTACACAGATGACTGTTCAGCCTCATATCCCTTTTAAGGACAAAAGAGCAGCATTACAGACTATAAAGGTCAAGCCAAGAAAGAGTAGAAGCAGCCAGGAAGCTTTTTGATTAGAGGTTCAAATCTGAATGAAGGTGGAGCTCTGTGATTTCCTATGAGTGAAGGGGTGGACTGGTCTCACGTGTTATGCTTCCAACATGCTAAACATCTGTCTCCTTCAGTTCCTTCCCTGGAGGAGTATTTAAATAGTCTCTGTTTTCTCACCATAGGCAACCTGGGCTGGAAAATCCTCTGTAGACACAATTTATATATATTAGTGCATATGTGTTTGTGTGTGTGTGTGTTAAACCACACTTAATTCTTCCCTTTTGCCCTGATTTTTAGGACTCAAGTCCAGAAACAATAGGAGCCTAGCACCTTACCATATGATGTCTTTCGTCTTGTTTTTTAAAGCTTGTTAAAAAAATATCTTGATCCCTTGAGTTAAAAGCACTAATATGTCCCACACCTCCTGTGGGACCTTCTCCAGCCAGGCCTTTTGTTGATTCATCTAGTCACGTCTTTCTACATAGTCTACTGGTTTGGCAACATTATCAGGTGGTATCTGACTCCCATCTACCCCCAGGGACTCTTCAAACCTCACAGTTCTTATCACATTGGTGGTTTCCCTCACTGTGCAGTATTGTGTGTGTGTGTGTGTGTGTGTGTGTGTGTGTGTGTGTGTGCCTGAGTGCACTCACATGCACATGTCTGCACACACATGTTAAAATTCAGGTTTTTACTATCTCTCTCATCATCTCCAGAGGGAGTTCAACCTTCCTGTTCTGTGTTTTTCACAAGTCTGGATATTTTCAACTTCCACCATACAACTTTACACATTCCTTGGTCTGGATATCACTTCTGGCTCAGGGAACATACTGATGCATCTGTGTACAGCCCTCAGATGAATTAAACTGATAAAAATACACAGCATTTCCATCACGTCTTCACCAGAGAAAATGGCTGCTACTCTAGTTGTGCCTAGCTTTCTTCCCCCTGGGATCTGAGGGGCTTGAAGGATGGGATGTGGGTGAAGTGTAGAATTTCTCAGTAGTGTTGGAAGTATGTGTTCTTCATTATGGGGCTACATTGTTGGCTCAATCTCTGAAGCTGGTAAACATACTGTTGTCTCATTTGGGGAAAGTCCCCAAAGTATCCAGGTTAAAAGTTGACTTCCCCATTTTTCCTGGGGGCCCAACTTTATGGATCAATCTTGCAGCCCTCTTCTGCCTAGTAGAGGCTTATCTTCTTGATTTTGTATCTGGAACATCTAATGAAAAGAACAAGAGGACCAACACTAGATGCCTAAGAAGAAAGCCTCCTGGCTCATGAATGAAGAAATAGGTGAGACTAAAGAAGGGAGGACAGTACAGTAGGGTAAATAATGACTCTCTAAAGACTTCCATGTCTTAATCCTAAAAACCTGTTAATATGTTACCTTACATGGCAAAAGGAACTTTACAAATATGATTAAGTTAAGGATCTTGAAATGGGAAGATTATCTTTGATTATACTGAGTGAGCCCTAAATGTAAACACAAGGATGACAATGGAAACAGAGATTGGAATGATGTTCCTAGGAACCAAGGAATGTCGACAACCTCTAGTAACTGGAAGAGGCAAGGGACAGATTCTCCCCTGGAATCTCCAGAATGGATCAGCCCTGTTGACACCTTGATCTTCCTGGAGGGCCATGATTTCCTAGCGGTAGAACATTTTTGTATGTGTTCCTTCCCATAGAGGAACTCCAGTCTGCAGGACTTTGTGAAGTGTCCTTTTAGATGCCCCATAAAAATAATCAGCTTAATTTTCTTTCCTACTGGACTCTAGCAGTGGCTATGTCTTGTTTCCCTCTGGGTCTTTGGTACCTAGCAAATGACCCAAGTCTAGAAAACTCTCAGGAAATATTTGTTGTATGAAGAAATAGCCAAACAACTACTTAATGGGTGATCCCTCTTGCAACAGCAACTCTGGCCTGTAAACTGTTCAGATAGAGTGAGGCCTGTCTCTAGAACTGGCCAGAAACTAAGCCCCATGGTGGGTAAACTTTGTCCCAGGAATTTCTGGGGTAGAGGTGCCCAGGGACTTCTAAACTTCCTCCCTGGGCTAGCTTCCTTCTCAAGGTCTGCCCTGCCCATCACTATAAGCTGGCTCAGTTGTATGATACAGGACAGTTGGCTTTTCCCCCTTGATCATAAAGGTGGCAGCGTGTTGTTAACTAAAACACCCATCATGCCAACAGGGGACAGGATTGGCCTGGCTGGTCTACACTGTGGTTAGTGAATCCAAACACTTCATGAGGGAGGAGGGTAATGTTGAAAGCTCAGTGCTGTTGCCTAGGTCCTCATGGAGATTGGAAGTCAGAAGAAAGCCAAGGAAAGAACTGGTCATATTATTTCCAGAGGTCTTCTCAGATCAGGATTTTGCTTCATCCACTACCCTCCACTTCCAGAGATTGTGAAGACATGCTTTTCTACAAGTCATGTTTCTTCTTTTCACTCTATTGTAAGTATGACCCTCCCTCCCCACCCCACCGCTGGGCTTGTATTATCCTGGTATTTAAAAAAAGAAAAAAAAGATCAATACACAGCAGAACTTCATTTTCAGGGAATTGTCTTAGAGGGAAAGCTAATTCCAATGAATAAAAACTCTGTCTTTAAAGAGATAACTAAGGTTCAATGGGGTTCTTAGGGTGGGGCCTAATCCAATATGATTGCTGTCCTTTTAGGGAGAGGAGAATAAGTCCACAGAGGTACAGAAGGAAGCCCACGTGAAGACACAGGGAAAAGCTGGCCATCAGCAAGCCAAGGAGAGAGACCTCACAAGGAACCTCTAACAATTTGATTTTGGAATTCCAGTCTCTGGAACTGTGAGGAAATAAATACCTGTTTAAGCTGGTCTGAGGCACTTTGTCTGCAGCTCTCCCGAACTAGTACAATGTCCTGGAGGAGGGAGAAAAGGAACTTTGAAAAGGATACAAATTTACTTAAAACACATATATTGGCTTGGACAATTGTTAACAGTGTTCTTTCCTCCTGAAACTACATTTTACAAATAAAATATAAATGTGTTAAAATTTCTTTATAAATATATTTAATGTTTACTTATTTTTGAAAAAGTGCAAGCCGGGGAAAAGCAGAGAGTGGGGTACAGAGAATCTGAAGCAGACTCTGCCCTGGTAGCAGAGAGGCTGATGCAGAACTCGAACCCATGAACCATGAGATCATGACCTGAACCAAAGTCAGACACTTAACAGATTGAGCCACCCAGGTGTCCCTAAATGTGTTAAAATTTCTTGAAAGCTTTCTTCTTATAAATAGGTCAGCTATGCTCCCTACATACTTCCTATCCTATTAATTCACTTAGCAGCTTATTTATTTCTTCAGTGAGAGTAGAAAAGTAAGTTTAGACACAGTGCAGGCAAGTGATCCTATAAAGGAAAAAATACAAATTAAAAAAAAATAGTTTATTGTCAAATTGGTTTCCATACAACACCCAGTGCTCTTCCCCACAAGTGCCCTCCTCCATCACCACCACCTCTTTTCCCCCCTCCCCCTTCCTCTTCAACCCTCAGTTCATTTTCAGCATTCAGTAGTCTCTCAAGTTTTGTGTCCCTCTCTCTCCCCACCTCTCTCTCCCTCTTCCTCTCCTCATGGTCCTCCATCAGGTTTCTCCTGTTCTCCTGTTAGACCTATGAGTGCAAACATATGGTTTTTGTCCTTCTCTGCCTGACTTATTTCACTTAGCATGACACCCTCAAGGTCCATCCACTTTCCTACAAATGGCCATATTTCATTCTTTCTCATTGCCGTGTAGTACTCCATTGTATATATATACCACATCTTCTTGATCCACTCCTCAGGTGATGGACATTTAGGCTCGGAAAGAATACAAATTAATTTTTCAAACATTTCAGGGGTTTAAAAATTGGCTTCATCTGAGTAACAATCTCCTATGTGAAACATATCTAGGGAGTGGCAATCTCTCTTTGTCTCAGATGGTATTCATGTGAATCGTTCATGTGGGTTTCATGCTTGTTCCTCCCCGGCTATGGGTGTTCTGCCGTGTCCAACATTGGGCACAGTCTGTAGTACAGTGGGATTGCTTTCCAAGACCCTGAGTTTCTGTGCTGCAGACAGCCCAAGATTATTTGTATCTTTATTTTTTTCTTCATGGAGAGAGACGGACTGAGCACAGACTTTGTAGAGCCAACATTCCCCGTAAGCTTACCTGTAAAAGGAATTGACATTGCTTCACAAGGTAGCTTTGCAAAATGCCCAGGGAAGCATTCCCTCTGAACACAGATTTCTGCCTGCCTCTGATGTGGCCCGCACGCCGGCAGCTTCTCCCACCACTCAGGTCACAGCTGGGCAGCAGGGAAGCCCTCCATCCTGCCACGGGGTGCCACAGGTCACTCTGAGGATGCAGGAGTGCGGTGGGGCCTCTCTGCCCAGGTGGCTAATGTTCGTGTCGCCAGCTGATGGATGTAAGGGCCTTCTTCCCTTTTGCTTAGTTTCATCACTTCAGCTTCCTGCCTCCCTGAGGTCCATGAGCTGAGGAAAGGGGAGTTGCAAAGGTCTACGAGGCGAAGGAAGGGAATAAGGATAGTTCTTATGAAAGAAGGCATAACTGAACTAGAAAAGAGGATTCCCTTCAGGTGGAAAAGAACTTGAGCTGAGAAAAAGGACTCTAAATTGGGATTATTTTATGAGAAATTTTGATCGGTTCTCAGGGGAGGATTCTTGTGAAAGGGATTTATTAAGATGTGCTCTCAGGGAAAACCTACAGGGGATGGAAAAGCACTCTCAGAGGGGTAGGAGGCTAGCAAGGGCACAGTGTTGAGCGAAGACTCCTGGAGAGGAACCCTATCCTTTCTGTATTTCTGTGTGATAAATTGCTCCCAGTACGTATTTATCTTCCCTCAGGGTTTAAGTGGCTCAGGACGTCAGGAGAGCCATGGCTGGGCCTCCCTCGCTCAGGGTCTCTCCCGCGCTCGCGAGCCCGAAGTCCTCAGGGGCCGCATTGCTTGAAGGTCCGTCGGGGGTGGGAGGAGGCCTGCGGGCCGCTCACTCACGTGCTGGGGAGTGGGAGGCCGCAGCTCCTTTCTGCGGGGCCCTCCCAGCACGCCCAAGCGTCCTCACGACGCGGGTGTCTCCCGAGTGCAGAGTCCAAGACGGAGAGCCAGGCAGGAGTCAGTCCTTTTATGACTCAGCCTTGGATGTCACCTAGCATAACTTCCCTCATCTTCTGTTCTTTGGAAGCAAGTCACTGTCTGGCCTGCATTGAAGGGAAAGGGAATTGGGCTCCGTGTTTCGAAGGGAGGAGTGTCAAAGAATTTATGGCCGTATTTTAAAACCACAGAAGGAACTTTGGCTCAGCCTTGCAGGGAAGTGCTGAAGATCACATAGTTTACCCCTCAAAGTGGTTTCCACCAGCGGCCAGGGAGCGAGAGTACCGACCCCCTCACACCTGTGCCTATTACTGGTTAAGGGCTACCTGAGATGAGAGACACCTCATCCCGGGCTCCCTGACTTGCAGGCAAAATGGGCGCCTGAGCGCAGCCCTTCGATGAGTGGCACAGGTGCTGGCTGTGGAGAGCGGACACAAACCGGAAGGTGTGTCGCAGCCCGTATGGTAGAGGCATCTGAGGGGATGACAGGCAACTCACCGACAATGTTAGCTACAACCAGAAGGCAGTTTCTGATTCAGCACGACAAACAGAATCTTCTTCACGGGGTGGTTATTCTATGTATGTGTTTGTTAGAGGAACAACTTCGTGATGTGTCTTGTTGGCCTCCAGTCCAGTGGTGTTTGGGGTGGGGGGCTGCCGTGTTGTAGGTCTCCAAAATCCTTTAACGGGGTCATCAGCTGTCAGAGATTCTGCCTTACCTTCCCCTTCTTGTGTGGCTCCATCTCTAAGCAGAATTCCGCATTATCTGAGAGAGTCTAAGAGCAGATGTCAGAAAACTACATAATGAAATAAAATGACAAAATAGAACGAGGCAGACGCTTGCCCAAAAGAGCAGGGGAAGGAGATGGCCGGACACCAAGGGTTATTAATAACACTCTGTACTTTGATGGTGTCTTTAATCTGAGCCTTGAAGAGCTGCACAGCCATTTAAGTAATCCAGGGTTATTTTCTTGGATAGAATCTTTAAATCCAACAGGTCTTTTGAAAGTTTGGTGCTTTGAATATTTTACTCTTTCTGGATTGTTCTCAAGGGAAAAATGATTTTGATTTATAAATCGTATGGAGGTTTTTTAAAGTCAGTTATTTCTTAAAACAATAGATTGTGCACTGCCTTTGGCAATATTATACAGAATTCACATGTTTTTTTCTTCATTTTTCCATCTCAAAGCTGTCTTCTTGAAATTATTTAAGTAAGTGATAGAACATTTGTGTTCAGTGGGGAAAACATATCTAAGGATCCTGCCTGAAGCTGTAATAACCATTGGTTCCAGTCTTCTAACCATCTGTTAATCCTGTTTCTTGACATGCCAGATGACCAGTTGCAGAGGTCTGTTCTGTTTTCTCTGCCACGCACCAGCCGTGAGGGGGCTGGGCTGCAGCTGTGAGGTGGCCCTGGCAACCAGGAGCCCAGGCCATCTCGAAACTGATACCTGGCCCAGCCAGCACACCGATTTGCCCTCAAGATACTTCACCAAAGAAACCAACTACAGGAGAGAGACCTGGAAGGCTCCACCCCGACACCAGCTAGAAGCAGGCCTCCCGCCCACGCTGATGCCTACCTCAATTAGAGTCAGCCAGCACCGGGCACGCCGCGGCTTCCCCTGGCCTCCTGTTAGCATTTGACCGGCTGTGCAGAAGCATGGGATGCAATGGGGAAGAGACTTAGGCTGTATCTCATTAACTTGTCACATCTCTTCCCCCAAAGTGAAGGAGGGTGTGTTTTGCCTACTGAGTGGTCACTGATTGTTTCATCACCAAGTCCTGAGCTGAAAAGGGCAGCAGCATAACAAAGCCCAGATCCGGGAGAAAAAAAGAGAGTTTTGCTGCCAGGGTTGAAACCACAGCAAAGGACATGTCTCTGAGGGGTCAGGGATTCACCTGCTGTCCTCTGCAGAGCCTGCCGTATTTCTCCGGCGCTCAGCATGAGGAGTGTTGCTGGGGCTCGCAGGCCTACAGAGCAAACTAACAAGGGATGTGTTTGCAGCTGTCAGGAGGCTGGTTGCTGCTGCGCTGCAGATACTCTGGACCGGACAGTCTTTTCTGACTGATGTTTTCTTTTTTTCTATCTTTTTTTTTTTTTTTTTTTTTTAAGTTGGAAAGCCGGAAGTTTTTCTTTCCTGGCAGGTTCCAAGCATGTGGAATTACCAACTACTTCCACTAGGTGGCAGCACAGAGCACAACCAAAGGTTCTCCGGCAAAGGGCTAGTTAACAGGCCCAGGGCAGCGCAGAGTGGCCTCCTGCCCCCTCAGCAAGTGTCCATTCTGTCTCTTCCTCTTCTTTGAGAAAAAGCCGTTCAGAGGCTTGTGCTTTGCAGACTGTTTCAGCAGTGAGTCCTGCTTCTTCCCAAATGGCCTACTTTACATAAGAAATGAGATAATAAGTTTCTGCCCCAGCTTTATTTTGGTATAAAGGAAGAAATTATAATTCCCTTTGTGATCATGCCACATTTCCTTTTATACTGTGTGGAAGTCTGTGGAGACGAATGTCTTTCTCTTGAGGAAGAGATTCTGCTCACCCCTTCATAATTCCTTCCTCCCAGAGGGTTTATGTAGGAGACAATCCCTTCCTTTGGTTGAGTCTGGATCTCCTGGGCCCACAACATTTCTCCAAGCAAGAGAGGAGTTAAAGAGGAGTGCGTGATGAGGTCCTGGACATTGAGGGACTAAAGTCTCCTAAAAGAGTCCTGAGGGACCAAAAAAAAATACAAAAGCCCACTTCATTTACATTCTGTGAAGTTTGCTCTAGTTTTCTGTCTCATTGCCTTGACATTCAGTTCCAATATGCTTCTGGAGGGACAATTGGTACAACTTAACTCCACTTAATGTCATCTTAGCTGGGCAAGTTTAAAAACCCAAATGTTGACTCACTAATGGATTGCTCACAACTGTGCATCCAAGCTCCCTTCACGTTTCTCAAAGACTTCCCCACTCACGGCCCCTTGTCCTTGCTGCTACGTTCTGTGAGACAGAACTTTCTGGTCCCACCTGAGTTCATTGCCCCAACTTTCCTCACCCACCCTTCTAAGTTCTGTCATGCTTGCCATTCAGTCCGTTGAGGTGTCCTCATTCCTAGTCCGTGATAGCAGCCAAGCTCCAATTCCACCTTAGTGGTCTTCTGGACATTCTACGTCATTATCCCATGACCACGATTATCCAGACATACTTAAAATCAAACATGGCCTCTCCATGAATGAGAAAGTAGCCAGTATTTCCTTTCTTGTGCCAATTTTAATGCCATCTCTGTTAATGACCTAAAACATGTGGTGGTGTCTCTGCCTCCTCCAACCCTCTTTCCCCTCAAATCCAGTTGATTAGTAAGTCCCTTGACATCTCCTTTCTTTTTTTATTTCGACAAGGCCAGCATGGCAGCTGTGGTGTACCAGAAAGAGCCTCTCACTTGGAATCCAAAGGCTGTGTTGATACTTTTGTCAGCTATGAGGCATTAAGCAAGTAACTTTTGCAATGCCATCCCAATGTCATAGAATAAAATCACAGCATCCAGAGATGGTGGGCCTTTGGGGATTATATAGTTCATCCCCCTTTATTTGTAAATTTAACAACCAAGTCCATGAAGTGAGTTATTTGAGGTCTCTGAACTGAGACCCAGTACTAGGTACTTAGAACACCAGGCCAAGACTCTTTCTTCTGATCCACTGGGTCCTCAGGACGTCCCATTAAAACAGAAATGTGGCTTTAAGAAGAACAACACATGAAGCCATCACTGTTGCTAAACAGCAAGCCTATCTCCCACTAACCCTCCTGAAACAAAAGAAAGTTTCCTTTTGAAGGGAGCAAAGGTAATGAGCAGAATCTAAAGAAAGACAGCCTGAGCAGCTGTGTGTCAAGATTATTGGCATCCTTTTGATCTTTTCCCTATAACCTGTCTATAACATTGCCTGTCCATAACATTGCCTCCCTCTTTTCCCCCACCTTGGGTTGGGGAGACATGACCTCACCTCCCACCAGGGCCAAGCCTGTCTGGCCTCATTTCATCTGCATATCCAATCTTCTGGGCCTGTTATTGATGGATTGATGGGGGGAGGCACATGTCCTGAACAGTACATGGAGCTCAAGGATTTTGCTTGGTCTGCCGAGAACTAGAAGTGACCTGTGGAGCTCCAAGCATTCTCCCCCACCTCATGAGGGAAAATCTCCCAAAGACCAGTATTGAGAAAGGAGGGCAGAGAAATCACATCCTGATGACATCATTCGAGCCCTTGGATTAAGCTTTTGTTTCAAACCACCCCTACCTTTGAATGTTTTATGAGCCAATAAATAAATTCTTTTTTTTGAAATGCAGTTTAAGGGAGGTTTTTAGTACTTATAATTTAAAAATTCCTCACTGATATACTCGGGGAAAGGTAAGATATATATATATGTATATATATGTGTGTGTGTGTGTGTATACACACATATGTATATATATGTATGTATGATCTTACTGCATATAAATAATTTTACTACACACACACATGCACTCATAAAATGATGAAGAATAGTCCAAAAGGGGGATAACAAAACCCATCCTTTCCTGCTGAATTCAGCAGCTATCCATCTCCCTAGCCCATCCTGGCCTGGGCATATGCTCCCAGATCGTTCTCAAAGACAGGATCCCCTGGGAAGTAACCCCACCTGTTCCTCCCATGACAGGGAGGAGAGAAACCAGTGTGCAGGTTGAGGGCTTGGACTTCTAGAAGCCTGTGATGCCCAGAGCTTTTTAGGGGCTGTTGGAGAAAGCAGCTAAGAGAGAATGACAGTTAATTGTGGGCGGGTCATAGTTTGGCAGTGGGAAAAGAAGAGCGTGCTCTGACCTGGGGAATCCTGAGTACAGTTTAGAAGAATGAAGTCAGGTAAGGGAAGGAGAAAAAAAGTGGATGAGAAATGAACTATGAGAAGTAGACTTTGCCTGAATTTATGCCTGATCTGAGACCAGGATGTTAAAAACTTCCAAAACGTGCAGAAAGGTAGCAGGGAGTAGAGAAAAGTGTGAGGTATGTTCTATCAGGGAGATTCATCATTTGCTGCTTTTGGTGATGTGTGCAGATTTTGCACAGGAGATATTATGTAATAATTAACCTATTTTCTGTCGGGTGGTCTTTCATAGTAGCACTTTAGGAATGATATGAAAAGTCTCCACTATATTTATAATATGCTGAGACTCGCACCACATGTTTTAGGCAGCCATATGAAGCTGCAGAAGTAATTGCTGAGTGAAGCTGAGCACGTATATAAAACATGTGAGGGGATGGTTTGTGTCTCAATATACTAATTCTACTGCATGTAGGCTTCACCTTTCCTTTACCTCTGGGTTTTGTTTTGTTTTTTTAAGTCTACGTCATGTACATATAATGGTGGTATGCATCTAACAGCCATTTGTTGTAACCCTGTGGTAGTCATTAAGGCTGTTTGCCAAATATTTGGGGCTTCCAGGCACATGGGAGAATTGCACTTTCCCTCTTCCTTTGAACTTGGGCGTAGCCATGTGACCTATTTTGGCTAATTAAATGTGAGTGGAAATAATGTGGTGGAAGCATTAAAACCCTGCAATTTGCATGTCTTTTTTTGTCTTTTGTTGTTGTTGTTTAACCTCTGGCATGGTGACAACCAACGGGTGGAATGGCATCTGCTCCATCAGGTGGAGTCCCTGAGTGGCTCTGATGACCAAAGCTATCTCACTGCCCCATCCAACCCCAGTGGACTTGTAGCCTAAGCAAGAAATAGATCTTTGTTGTTTTAAGGCATTAGGATTTCTGGATTGCATGTTGGTGCAACAGAACCTAATTCGTCCTGATTTATTTAAAACCAAAAATATTCTGGCAACTGTGCCTGAAATTGGGATGACTCAGATGTGCCCATTAGCCTACAGTTTCTCACCATTTTGAGAAACGATGTGAAGAAATATTATAGCAGGCAACACTTAAAATACTATTAGTTAAAAACTTTAAAATATTTTATGATTTACTCTTAATGTCTTTAATTCTGATATAACTATTTTTGTTAATACTATTCTCTCTATATGTACAGATATACTCATGACTTTTAGGCAGTTTTAACTATATTGGATATACTCTGGGGATTTTACTGTCTTCTTTCAATTATTGACAGACACTTCCGTAGGTTTATATTAGTTATTGCTGTGATAATGGCCATGCAAGATTAAATTAATTTTGATCCTATCACGTTCTTTGGCAGCAAGTTACAGAAAAACTCACTCAGACCGGCTCAAGTTGTAAGAAACTTTAGTATTTCACAGATGTGGAGTACTTCACATGCAATAGAAGTTGCAGCTCTGGGTTGATTGATTTAGTGACTCAGTGTTGTCATCAAGGACTCCGGTTTTTCCATTTCTCTGGTGTGCTCTCCTCCCTATTCATTTCCCCCTCAGGTGTGTCTGAGGAAGGCTGCAGCAGTTCCAGGGAGCACATTCAGCACAGTGCCCAGCATATGAGGATGAATTGTTTCTTCCTGTTTCTTTTTCTTAGGGGGAGATACCTTTCCCCAGAACTCCCCAGAAAACTTTTCTTTTCATCCTAATGGCCAGAATCGAGTCCTATGGCCATTTCATAAGCCAATTACTGGCCTGGGGGTAGAATTATTATGGTCAACGTAGACCACAGTGTCCCCTATGGACTCACCATAATTAGATAACTGATTGCTTATTATTGAGTGTTTAGACTGTTTCTTGTTTCCATAGTACCAGTGATACTGCTGGAAACAATCTGATTTATGTCTTTTTTCCTCTACCCCTCCTTTCAAGTTTTCCCAAGGATGGAATTTCTGGGTCAAAAGGACGAAGTATTTTTACTGGTCTTCCTATGTGTTACTAAAATATGCTTCAATCTGGTAAGGACTGTACCGTGGTGCAGTGGCACCAGCTCTTGTGAATCATGTTGCGTTTTTATCTCTAAAACATGCTGTCGAGTAGTATGTTATTACTGGTTTGACTTACAGATGCTTAATTACGAGTGAGGCTGAACATTTTTCCATGGTTTGTTTGCTCTTCTTGGAATGTGTTCCCTTAGAAGGTAGCCCCCTCTGGCACAAGAGTTGGAAATGTTGAAGTCTCAGTCCCCTAAGTAAACTTGGCATCTGGCTCCACCTCTGACACAGCAATGTTGGAACTAGAAACTGACTCAACATAAAGTAAATGCAAATTATCCAGAGACTCAAACGATCCAGATGGAACCCATGGGAGACTCTTAGCAGAGAAATGTCACCAAGGCTCATGGCCAAATGCAAGGAATTGCAGCACTTGGAACAGGATCCTTGGAGAGCACTTAAACACAAATTATTTTTATTACCTTATGAAATTATTGAGTTAGAGGCATCAAAAATATTTTAAGATGATATTACATTTAAAAACTTTGAAGAATGGCCTTATCCTCAATATACTGTCTCTAAAGAAAATGAAATGAGATAGAGGGCTATTCATGCCTGGGGTTAGCACAGGATTTCATAGCAGACCCATCTCCTTTCATTGAATCAAAATAATTTTCAGAAATAATTTTGTTTTGGAAGGTACAGTTGTCTTTGTTTTAAACCATTTTACTGTTTCCCGAATATCTTGATTCCACAATACTGTAAGCCTAAGATATTTATGTTATCATTTATATGGAGTGCCACTAGAAGATTCTGAGGGGTCTCTGAACTCCTTGACATTGTTTGCAAAGTGTTGTGTGCATGTGCAAGAGGAGCTCATGGCTTTTAGGAGACCATAGAAAGTCCCAGAGACATCCTGCTGCAGTTCTCATCCGTTTCCATTTATTACTAGAGCCCCCAGTCACCCTTCTCCCACTCTTCAGTTTGCTTCCTTTTTATTATTTTTTCATTCAGTTTCCCTGAAAAACTAGGGTTTTGTCTTAGGCTGCTGCCCTACTTAGGGTTTCATCTCTCTGCAAGTTTGAATATTATATGTGACTCCTTTTTCTTCAGAAAAGATGGACAGGGAACAGGATTTTCTGGCTAATAGGTTACACTGAATGCATAGCTTTTTTAAAAATGTGCTAAAAACAAAGTCAAGTGTATTAGATATTATTTATTCATTCTTTGGCTTAGAAGTCAGTTAAGGATATTAGGTTGTCTTATCTCAACATTGTAAGATGTAAAAGTAAGCAAAGGGTCACTTGTGCTTTCTGGAGTTTTCTTTGGACTCTTTGCATTTATAAAGTGCAGCAACATTATAGAAGGCCTCCAATGCCTCAAAGGAGGAAAACCTCTTGCCTGTTCCTCACCACCTCAACAGCATCATTCTGGCTTTAAAAAATTAGAAAAATCACATGTAGTATCCTTAGTCCTAAAAATCCTCCACATACAGAAAAAAAGTTCTTGTTGAGTTCAGAGACTACAAAATTTTGGCTATTTGTTCCAGTACTAGAACCTCAGGAGTATATTTTTATCTATTCTAGAGAGTGACAAAGAATAAAATAGGAACTATAAAAGTAGATCTTGTGTTTTAGAAACAAAGAGATAATCAGAAAAATAGCCCTCTGTCAAATGAAAGAGTCAGAAACATAAGGGTGGTGATAAAATCTGAATGGTAGACTGGGTTCCACGGAGCATCAGTGGAGTACCTACCGTGCAAAGGGGACAGCTGCCTCCTATATTTTTAAAGATATGATCATTCTCACAAAGAAATGGAAAAACATTCCGTGCTCATGGATTGGAAGAATAAACATTGTGAAAATGTCACTATTACCCAAAGCAATCTACACATTCAATGCAATCCCCATCAAAATTGCACCAGCATTCTTCTCAAAGCTAGAACAAATTATCTTAAAATTCATATGGAACCATAAAAACAACCCAAATAGCCAAAGTAATGTTGAAAAAGAAAACCAAAACTGGAGGCACCACAATCCCAGACTTTAGACTTTACTACAAAGCTGTCGTCATCAAGACAGTATGGTATTGGCACAAAAACAGACACATAGACCAATGGGATAGAATAGAGAGCCCAGAACTGGACCCACTAGTGTATGGCCAATTAATCCTTGACAAAGCAGGAAAGAGTATCCAATGGAAAAAAGACAATCTCCTTAGCAGGTGGTGCTGGGAGAGCTGGACAGCAACATGCAGAAGAATGAAACTAGACCACTTTCTTACACCATACACTAGAATTAACTCAGAATGGCTGAAGGACCTGAATGTGAGACAGGAAACCATCAAAACCCTCGAGGAGAAAGCAGGAAAAACCTCCTTGACCTCAACCGCAGCAAATTCCTACTCGACACATCCCCAAAGGCAAGGGAATTAAGAACAAAAATGAACTATTGGGACCTCATCAAGATAAAACGCTTCTGCCCAGCAAAGGAAACAGTCAAAAAAAACCTAATAGGTAACTGACAGAATGGGAAAAGATAGTGGCAAACGGCATATCGGATAAAGAGCTAGTACCCAAAATCTACAAGGAACTCACCAAACTCCTTCCCTGAAAAATGAATAATCCAGTGAAGAAATGGGCAGAAGACTTGAACAGACACTTCTCCAAACAGGACATCCAGATGGCCAACAGGCACATAAAACAATGCTCAGCGTCACTCAGCATCAGGAAAATACAAATCAAAACCACACGGAGATACCACCTCACACCAGAGTGGCTAAAATGAACAAATCAAGAGACTATAGATGCTGGCAAGGATGTGGAGAAATGGGCACCATCCTACACTGTTGATGGGAATGTAAACTGGTGCAGCCACTCTGGAAAACAGTGTGGAGGTTCCTCAAAAACTATCAATAGAACTCCCCTATGACCCAGCAATAGCACTACTGGGGATCTACCCAAGGGATACAGAAGTGCTGATGCATAGGGGCACATGTACCCCAATGTTCATCGCAGCACTTTCAACAATAGCCAAATCATGGAAAGAGCCTAAATGTCTATCAACTGATGAATGGATCAAGAAGATGTGGTATATAAATACAATGGAGTATCACATGGCAATGAGAAAGAATGAAATCTGGCCACTTGTAGGAAAGTGGATGGACCTCGAGGGCGTCATGCTAAGTGAAATAAGTCAGGCAGAGAAGGACAGATACCATATGTTGTCACTCATAGGTCTAACAGGAGAAACCTAATAGGAGACCATGGGAATGGGAAAAGGCAGGGGGAAGAATTGGGGAGAGGGCGTGAGGCAAATCATGAGATACTTTTGAATGCTGAGAACAAACTGAGGGCTGAAGAGGGAGGCGGGAAGGGGAAGGGGGCATGATGGTCATGGTGGGGGGCACTTGTGGGGAAGAGCACTGGGTTTTATATGGAAACCAACTTGGTAATAAACTATTAATAAAAATTTAAAAAAGATATGATCATTCAGGGGACAGAGAGAAAGACTCTTATGTAGTTGCCAAATAGGCAACATGTGATCGTTGACAGAGGACCCCATCTGGGTGGAATATAGAAAGGTAACAAAGGGGCAGGGGCTTTTACCTTTTCTGTAAATCCAAGCTGAGAACTTCTTGGCAAGAGCTTGTGCAGAGATGAGCTGTAGATTCTGGAATGCCAGTGCCTTCTTGCCTGTTGGCCACTGCTGTGAGAAGGGGGAGCCTACCTTAGTGATGTCTGTGAAGTGATGTTTGAGATTTTAGTGATGCCTTTCTCTGTTCCAAGGAGGGGGAGTCCACCCCTATCCTGGAGTTTGGGGGGTAGGGGATGGTCCACAGCGGTAGTCTCCTCAGCCATAGGGCACACTCAGTGACTTAATCTTGCTTAGGAGGGTAGCAAATCAGGAGAGAGAGAGAGAGAGAGAGAGAGAGAGAGAGAGAGAGAGAGAGAGAGAGAGAGAGAGAGAGTGTGTGTGTGTGGGTGTGTGTGTGTGTAAGAGAGAGAGAGAGAGAGAGAGAGAGAGAGCACGCACACTTTAATTCCACAAAGTAAGGTGGGTATTGGTAACAAAAATGTGCATCTGGAGAATTTTATTTCTGGAATACACATTTCTACACAGGCAGAGCACTCTGAATTTAATTATTTTCTCTGCAAATAAGCATTGTTTTCCCTGTTTCTATTTAATACATTTAATGGCTTTTTGCTGGTATTTTCTTTTCAATATTTTCTCTCCTTTTCTCGGAATTCCTTCCAACCATCATCTATTTCTTTCTTCTTTCCTTTGTCTCCTGTCTTCAAAGACCACTTTTAGCCTTTTTCTGATCAATTCAGTGAAGCCTGTTTCTATACTGTTTACAGCCATCACACTGATGTAGGCTCCCCTTTGTTTTGGCTATTAAGAGAGCTGAAAATTCTATTTAAAAATCTCTCTTCCTGGAGTTGCCAGGGTGGCTCTGGTGACCTTGGAGAGAGCTGAGCTGTGCCTGGGAAGATGGATGGGTTTTAGGTAGCTGAGAAGATGCATACAATATGGAACAGGGCTAAAGTGAAGGCACTTGCATATATGACTTCTAATCAATACCGTTGGCATGGTTTCCTCTGTACAACTTAGTTTTGAAAGCAGAGAGGGGTTAAAATGAAGAAATGGTAAACCTGAAATAGGATTTGGGTAGGTGGAAGTGTGGTCTGATCCTGAAAAGCTTAGGCACTTATGGACCAATGCATAAAGAATGAGAATGTGAAGAAAAATTCTAGAAATCTCTCAACATGGTGAGTGCAGAAAACAATGGGAAATTTGCTCCCAAGCAAGCCTGGATAGGACTGTGTTTAGAGCTGTGAATGTAAACAAGGAAACCAAGTGCAGTGCTCACAGCATGAGTGCAACATCATGTTTTTGTTACAAGGACTGAAAACTATGCATAAAAATTGGAAGATTATTTGGTATTTAAATACAAATGTGAACTTAGTTACAAACCTCTAAAGATGCATTTAATTTTACAGTTCCTCTTAACTCTGGCATCTTGTAGCAGGTATTTATTCTTTAACCACCCATGCCTAATTTTTGACCTATCAGGCTTTGTATTGACTCAATAAAGTAAATAGATATTTAGGTCAAACCAGAAAGATATCACAACATTGCTTGAATGTTATGTGCCCAAAGGGAGAAGGCTGATTCTGACAGCAGGGATTATAAATGTTTTAAAGTAATTAAAACCTGACTTGCCTTACTTGATGTATGCCATTTTCAAAATGTCTAATTGTTTGCACAATTTAAAATAAGGGGAAAAAACATGGCAACTTTACTGAGCCAAGAGGGAGTTGTTTGAAATGGTTCAAGTTATGTTTAGATTCATGGAGGGGTATTTGAAAGAGCTCTGAGGCTGCTATAAAGGATATTTTTTCAGATGATTAAATGCAAATATTGTTTAAAAATGCTTAAGAAAATGATTTTAGAATAAGCAGGAAATAAGAAAAGATGGAGTGGGTAGCACAGGGGTGAAGGAGGGGATTGTTTGGGAGGGATTTCTCCTCCCGCAGTGACCCAGTCTTGATCTCACAGGATCTGAAGAGTCTTTGTTCTTCTGGAGCTCACCGGCAGGAAGGAAGATGAGGACGCTGAGGCAGCACTCAGGCCTGAGTGAACGTCCAGCCAAGAAGTGCCCAGGGTGCCCCCTCATCACTTTCCTCTCCAAGCTGGCAGGCAGTGCCTACTTTCCCCAGGACGCCTGAGGTTTCCAAGTTCACCCGTGTGTACAGAGCCCTGGGCAAGTATGAAGACCTCTCCAGAGCCCCTCGTATCTCCTTTCTTGTATTTGATACTAAAACCAACATCACAATGCCCACACCAAAAGACCGGCTGGAAACCACAGCTCTGATACCTCCTTCCCTCCTAAACTCTATCAGGTTGAATTTGGCTTATATTTGAATTATATTATGTATGAGGTAAGTGGAGACTTACTTTAGTTCCGGCCTTTTACAGCTCATGGCCAGGCTACATTGCACGTTCAATACCAGTGGGTGAATTTGGAGACATCGAAGGCTCTTGTGGCTGAAAAAGTTCAATACTCAGAAGTGACACCAACTGTCCTGAAGACTTGAGGCTAAAATATCTGTTAGCAAACGTTGGAGCAACTGTTCTCTGTGGGCTTTCTGCTGCAGTTGAGGTGGAGCCTGGTGCAGTGTCCATTTATATCTCAACATTTTTGCTTCTGATCTAACATGAGTTCAGAAAGGAGAAAACTAGCCCTGAATTGGAGGAAGTTTCAGGAGCTTCAGGGAATTCTGCTTCCCATGGGTTTAAATCATCTACTTGCTGACAAGAATGTTTTATCAAGACAAGAGTTCTCTTTCAGTTCTGAGTTTAGATCCAACTTAAAGAGATTCTGGATTGGAATTGTATTTAGCATTGGCAAGGGAGAAAAGGCATAGGAAAGGACTTCTAAGGCTTCTTGGACATCAAATGGCTATTTCACAACAACTTTGTGATGAGTTAAGTGTAAATGAATCAGAAACATACGGACCAAATTTCCTTTGAAATTCACATGGGTTTAAGAAATTAAGGCAAAAAAGTTCTTGGCAAAGAGTGTTTTGGGATTTGCCAAATTCAAGCCATTTGAGAAAAAGTTGGAGACACTCTTTATGGACCCTAGAATGCCTCTGGGCTCCATCTTTGTTCCTTTCTCTTCTCCACCCATTCATCCAGGTGCTGTGCATCCTGGAAAGCTTCAGGTTGGCCCAAAGTCAAGCACAGGGAGGTCCCCAAGTGCTCTCCTGGTCTGCGGGGAAAAAGCAGAGCCATTCTTTGGAGGCAGCAGCAGAGAACCGAGCTTGATTTTGGAGTCAGAGGAGCCAGCTGTTTGGATCCTGTTCACATAGGTGCTGCCTTGGAGAGGGGGATCTCATCCAGGCTCTTCAAGAAATCCTGTGGTTGGGGAGGGATAGTTCAACTTTGTTAGAAAGGATTTGGCTACTCAGTGGGGAGCACTTACTCTGGAAGCAGGTGGAAATGTTGGGCAGAAGAACTGACTCTTTCTCTGGACTTGGTATTACTCCCTCTGCCAAAAAGGGAGCCTTTTTAGGGTAGAGACTCTATAGTGTTGTTATTTGTTTACTGCATGCAGACTTCCCCATGGGAGATGTCTGCAATGGTTGTTGTACTGAACTGAAAATGAATTACAGAGGAAATGGTTTGCAAAATTACAAAGCAATTTTTTGGTGAGAATCAGGAAATGTCATTAGAAGAAAGGGTCATTTCAGCAATGCTTTGGGATTTGGAAATCACTTACTTGTTGTAAAGAGGTTTTCACTGAAATGGAACTTTTTCCAATGGAATTTAACCTGAAAAGTGGGAAAAAGGACTGGAGGATGGCACTTTTTGTAAGAAGAATAGCATGTAGGTGGGCAGTATCCAGCAGAGGAAGGGTAGTTAAAGGGAAGACAATAAGGAGAGAAGGTAGAAGTCCATGATTTAGAAATGTTAGAGTACTGGAGCACCTGGGTGGCTCAGTCGGTTAAGCGTCCATCTTCAGCTCAGGTGGTGATTTCACAGTTTGGGAGCTCAAGCCTTGCATTGGGCTCTGTGCTGAGAGCTTGAAGCCTGGAGCCTGCTTCAGATCCCGTGTCTCCCTCTCTCTCTGCCCCTCTCTCTCTCTCTCTCTCTCTCTCTCTCTCTCTCTCTCTCAAAAATAAATAATCATTTAAAAAATTTTTAAAGAAATGTTTGAGTACCAAGTCATCCTTGTGAAGGTCCCATCTCTGTTTGCCAGCATCCCATTTACTGGGCAAGAAGACTTGGTCCCCTCTTGGCATCCCAGGTTCAGCACATTCTAATGGAGGCAGCAACTAAAGTCAGATGAGCAAATGCTCTCTTCAAGAACAAAGACTTGATACCTAGCCCATAATGGGTGCTTGATAAAATTTTCTTAAATTAATTGATGTTGATGTTTCTAGATAGATTTTAGCTAATATTAAAAAAAAGGAGAAGGCAAAGAAGACTGAGAATGTATGATCCAAGAGAAAGGAAAGTAACAGAAGCCAAGAGAGTGAAATACCCCAAAAATGATGAAGGAAGGTCATAATGTATATTGAAGACACACAGAAGGGTGGTAAAAGATTAGAGGCTTTTTGATTTAGCTGCCTGGGAGTGTTTTCTAACCTTTTTAAGAGAGATTTCAGGAGAGAGAGAGGGAGAGAGAGAAAACAACCCAGGAAGAGAGAGTTTGTTATGGGGAAACAGAGACAGTGGGTACACATACTGCCATGACCCATCCCTCTCTTCTGTTCACCATTGATTCCTTTCAGCAAATGTTTGATGAACACCCACTGTGGGCCAGGGGACAAGTGAAGCAAGTAGATACTGCCTTTAGGAAACTTGGGGTCTCTTCAGAAAGAAGGGGCAAGCTCAAAAATAATGAACACAAGCTAATTAGGAGAAATGAGAAAAGGGATGCATAAACTGCTCAAGTTTGAGGAAAGAGAAGCTTCCTCAGAGAAGGTGATGTTTGAGCTGTCAGCCTTGCCTTTCACCTCAACATGCCTCAGCTTCTGGCCCAGCTGAGCAGTGCCCTCTGGAATTCTGCTTGCCCCAGAAATCAAATAGTTTTTTTTCCAATCAAAGGCAGATGTGATGCAAAGTCAGACTGAAGCCCTGGGCCGGGACCACATGAGCACCAGTCTGTGGAAAAGCTGCTCCTTAACGAGAAAGGACTTGTCAGAGTGGAGCATCCAGTGTGTGTGTGCCCACCCCACACCCCACCCTCAGTGATGTCATAGTGACCCTCAGGGCTAACTTGCAATTAATTCATTTCCTAGACATCTGTATCTACCAAATGTATGTGAGCTATTTTCATTTCCTCAGAGAAAGTCATAAGAAACCAGTTTTCATTAGTTCAGGTGTCTGCCTCTTCCAACTGTTTATTTTTGAAGACAAAGACAATCTGCTGTGTATTTTCTTGCCTGCTTGAAGTCACCATGCTCCTAGACACTAGGACCCTTCCTTTCAGTTTTCCTCCAATACTAAGTGCTCTAACGTGGCCTTGTCCCTCATCCCAGCTCTCTCTGTCCCTTTCCTCATTCTTATCCATTCAATGGTTTAGCCTCCATCCATTGAATTCAGAGGAATTCGGGCATCTAGATTCCTCCCAGGAGTTGTGAGGAGCCACAAAATAGGTATATGATGGCCTCTCTTCAGGGAACTTCAGGGCTTCTCAGGATTTTGTTTAGTCTTATTGAGCTTTACCTACTCCTTGGACCCTTGCCATTCACAACTGCTTGCCTTTTCCATAAGTGGTCCCGTATAAAATAATAGAATTTCTGTAAAAAGAACTAAGCTTGGAAACAAAAGACATTTTGGCAAAATTTGAAACATAGGCAATATTTACTTTTTAGGAGTGTTTTTACAGAGCTAACGTCACACTAGTAGTGACTTGAGAACATTAAAACAACTTGTTTTGCTCATAAAATGATCATATTTGATATATCCAATATAAAATATATCTATTCAGAAATATGACTTATTCAGAAATAATTTCAACCAGCTAAAATGAATTTACTTTTAAATATTCTTCAATTTGTTTTTACAGAAGCTTTGAGTTGATGAACTCTGAGGAGTCTGCCAGCTCTACTTTTTGCTGTTGTGAGAGCTGGCAGAAAGAACTTGAGGACAATCCCCCAAACATGCTAGCATGGTTCTTGGGAAATATAAAATTTACAACAACAACAACAACAACAACAAGAGCAACATACCAACAAAAACAAACCTATATTTTCTTCCAGTTTTCCTCTTGGGATCTCTTCTCTCCTAGTACTTTCGTCTGGCATTTGTAGGATGTCTAATGACTTACGAAACTTCTCTGTGTCAGACCCCAGTAGACATGTTGTTCTCTCTGCCACCCTAGATCTGACTTCTGGCTTATTATTTCTTCCCTGGCTCTCTGCTCTCAAGTCCTCTTTCCCACATGTGTTATTTTGATGCATTTGAAAAAATAAAGTTCAGGCATGCAGTTTTTTAGTTGTGCAGCTGTTGTGTATGACTGTAGAGTTGCTCTGTTCATAGACAGAGGGTCTTGAAGTAACTGGGGAAGTGCAGCAGTGGTCTGTTAGCAACCAGGCTCATGTGGGGTCAATCCATGGGCCTTCCTCAGTCAGGATTGCCACTAAGGAAAGGTTATGATTAAGGAGTCTTCATAGTTTTTAGGAGTATTTCTCTGTGACTAGATGGCAAGATCCCTGAGGGTAGAAATTCTTTACTCATCTCTGTCTCTGTAGTGTCTAATTTTGTATCCAACACATAGTAGGTGTACAATATTTGATATTGTTCAAATGAATGAACAGAGTTTAAATATAAAGGGCCTTTGGTAACAGAGTCTTCAAATGTGTATGTATATTATCTTGAATTTCAAAGATACTGGTGCAGGGTACTTACACCAATTCTATAGTTATAAGCTTAGTAAATTGTTGCCATTATACCTAAAAAGAAATAATGATATGAAGTCTTTAGTTGCTGTCCTAATTTTAAAAAATCCACAAGGAGAACTTGTATTCTTTGGAGGTTAAAGTGGACACAAAAAATGATCCTTAAAGATGTGCTTGCTTGGCAAAATTTAGTTTTGCCAAAAAATTCTTTTTAATCAAGAAATCCCATGAGCTATATTTCTTTATGAAATATTATGTTTCATTAATCCTGGCCCTCCAAGAAGATGTCAAGACAGGATTAAACTTGCAAGGATTTTATGAACAGAAGGGGTCTGTATGAAGGAAACAGGGAGGGGGCTGGAGAAGGCTGGGGGATCATGATGCCAGGCTAACAAAGGTTCAGTGAAACCATTCAGTGTCCTCCAGCCAAACTCCACTGTCCCGACAGTCACTGGCTGGGAGCAGCTGGTGAGAGGTGTGGTGTGTGGTCAATTACAACAAGGCTCCATGCAACCAGAAGTCCGCAAGCACGTTCTCACAGGCTACCATACCACTCCGCGATTGCTCACCTCCAGATTTCTTTTATAAGTACATGAAATAAGCATCTATCCTTTTGAAGTCATTCTTATTTTTGGTTTTCTATCACTTGTATCTAAACCTCATTTGAGTAATAAAGGCAACCTTTTCTGAAATGAAGCCTAGAGAGACTAAAAATGACATGCTCCTTATGACACAGATAATAAATGGTAAATTTAGGATTTTAACCAGTTCTCTCAACTTTTAGGTTGAAAATTCTTAGTATTAAATTTGAAGTTCACATTAAATGTCACTGTGCCATAATATTCTTGGCACTACTGAGCACTTCAAAGGAGGATTTCTCTCACAGCCTAAGCTTCTTTGTTTGTAAAATGGAGAGAAACATTTTTGATACCAACAGTATAGGGTTTCTGAATTACTTCTTTATATATATATAATTGTACAAATAAGCTGAATATATATACATACATACACACACACACACACACACATATATATATATGGTTCTTAGCTTAGAACCATGTTTATGTGGATTTATAACATTCCATTTGATGGCAATGATTAAGCATAGTAAAATAATGAAAATTTTGTTGTAGAATATTCAGTTGTATCACAATTCTAATTGAATGAATTAATGAGCAAGAAGTCATAGGGTCATAATCTCTCTAAGGCTTGAACAAATGGCCTGTGCTCTCAGACCATTCAAAGACTTACTTCAGAAGATAGAGATTTAAGCTCTCTTTTTTATATATTTGCATAAAATAAAGATAAGCCTGCCTGCCTCTTGCAAATGAGATCATGTTGCATGAATATGATTGTTATATTACATTCCATTCTACAAGGCAATAGTGAAAACATAAAATTGTTACAGAAACATAAAAAAAGAATCACACATATGAGATAATTCATGTAAAATTCCCTTTAAATGTAGTGGCCATATGAGTTGGTATTAAAAATTTGAACAATAAATCTCAAGAATTACGGGTAGATAGATGATAGCTATGGTGCTTAGCTATTTAATAATGTAGAGAAACTTTTTATATTTCTGAAGACTCAACTTTTTTGAATATTTAGAAGGAGGCATTTTAGGGATGACTCATACCACTTTGGGCAGCTCTAAATATGTCATAGCCACAAAGTACACCTTCCTGCAAAATAATAATGTGACCAAAACTTATAGGTTATGACAGATGGAAGCCATATGGTGTAGTGGTAGCAGTCGAAGGTCATGGGTTCAAGCCTTACCTCAGCCACTAACTAGCAATGGGACCTTGCACAAGTCATTTACCCTTCCTAAACATCAGCTTCATTCTTGGTAAAATAAAAGATTTGGTTTTGCCTTTCCAGATCTACATTCACCTTGCAAGTAGAATATTTGTTGCCATTTGTGCAACACAGAGTTGAAATATAAGACCTGTGACTCCAGCATGAACGGTTGCTCGTGGAGCTGAAATTTTGATGCATTTGCATTGAGGAAACACCACACGAGGGAAATATTAAGTGGAGGGAAAGCTGACATCACATTTGGGCTGGGGGCTGACTTGTAAAACAGAGAAATGGTGGGTGCAGAGATTATGTTCCTTCACTCTGTGAAAGTTTGGAGTCACAAATGCCGTGTACACATGATTCAGATGAAATCTGAAACAATTATTAGAGATTTTCTAACTACCCAGGGGTTTGTAATTGTGTTTGACAAAACACATGGTTGACATCACATTTTTCAATTTTTATCCAGATGTTAGGTGTCATATGAGCCCAGCCAAAGGAGGTCCATACTTCACAAAGGCAATTGCAAGTGATGAAAAAAAATCAGTTCCTTTAGTTGCCACAGAGAACATTGAAAAACCAAATTATTGACTTGGGCTTGACATTAGTATGGTTGAGTTCAGCCAAACTGAACTATGTTTTATGGCCTAACTGGGTGATTATTGGTTAAGATCCTTCCCTTTGCTGCTTATGCTATCAGTGCCCCCCTCCTTTTTTTTTTTTAAATGTATATCCATCCTCCTTCACTTTAAGCAGACAGCCTCACTCTATGGTTTAGGATTCTTAGCAAATGAGAGAAAACCCAGCCCAAACTAGCTTAAGTAAAATTAGAATTCATTGGTTAAATTAACTGAAAAGTTCAAGGAAAGACCTAGCTTCAAATAAAGCTCAGGACAGAGCCTTGATCTATATCACCAGGAAATTGTTTTCCTTAGTCTTTCCCCTAACTGCATTCCTTCTTGTTTACCCCTATTCTCAGAGAAGCTCTTCCCAACATGGAAAGAAGATAATTCATATCCCCTCTGCTTGAAGCCCAGATGGGGAGGTTCACCTGCCTCTCAATCAGAAGCCTCAACAAATATCCCATCGCTTTCTGTTAGCTCAAGTTGCCACACAGGCCTGGACCAATCCCTAAAAATGGTGGAATGTGATGTTCCATTTTGGTTAGGACTGAATGGTGAGCTCCACCCCAGTCACAGAGTTTAGAAGGGAAAGAGTGCTCTCCAAGAGAAATAAGTGTTTGGTTACCAAAAGAAGGTGATATTGTTGCTGGGTGGCCAAACCCAGATGTCCTCTGCACTTGGAACCTACTTCATGGAGACAAATGTGACCTCTTTTCTCTTCCCGGTTTATACTCTTTCTCACCAAGGTCCTGAAAGAATAGAATGTCCCTCCTCCCAGTTTTCCTTTTTCCAGGATATGATTTCATCAGTCATGGCTCCTCTTTCATATGTCGTCATCTCCTCTCTTTGTGCTGGCTCTTGCCTCAGTTTATAAATATACTCGGGTCTATCTTGTCATAAAACACACATACTCACATACATTCATGATTTTGACCTATCTCGCCTTTGACCTGCCAATTGATATGTTGCCTCTCTTTCTCATAAGGGTTTTTTAACCCCCCAAAGTGTCTATATGCCCTTGTCTCTATTTTTCTTCCACATATTGTGCACTATCAGTCTGCTATCTCTATGCCTCTATGGCACTATACTTCCTCTATTAGCAGAGGTTTGCTCATGAAGACAGACTGTGTTGGGAGTATTTTGAGCAGGAAGAAATTTAATGTAGGGTATTAGAGGTGTTCACTTGAGGGAGCAGATTAAAGAAGCTGCTACCATCTTTACTGAATTGTAGTAAAATAAGCCAAAAACTTGACTTCCCACAGAGTGGAGTGGATGATTTGAAGACACTGCTAGAAGCCTCTGGTAAATCTCCAAGACCACCACCTACTGATGCTCAAGTACACACCCTCAGGGAACCACATCTTCTCTTCTGCCTTCTAATTCGCCTGTAAGTGCCTTCTATTTACAGAATCTAAATGAAACATTACTGTCCTGAGTATTAACAGACTGTAGCTGGCAAATTATCATGCCTAGGCACCTTGCTCCTTCCTCCTCTGTAAATGTTTCTTACTCAGAGTTCTGTCCTTGAGCTACTACTTTCTCACACTACGAACTCCCCTTGAGTCATCTCAGCTAGTATCATCATTCCAGACACCTGCAGGCTGCTGATTCCTTAGTCTCTAATTCCTCCACAGATTTTCCCAGGAGCTTCACGTTAGTAACAACTCTCTGCTGCACCTTTTTATCTGATTCACCAACAAGGGCCACAAACTCAACTTGCTTGGGAATGAGATCTTTATTTTTGTTCCCAAACCTGCTCTTCCTCTGGATTGTCTGTCTCTTTTAACCAGATATTCCGTTAATTGCTAGTTTAGTTGTTACTAAATCTAATTTGTAATGTCTTTCCTATCTTCCCCATCCCTACTCCTATATCCACAGGTCATCAGCTTTACCTGGGTCACCACAGCCTCCTACCTGGACTTCCTGCTTCCAGCCTCACCCCCTTCCCCAAATCTGTTCTTCAGAGAGTCTGAAAGGAATGATCTCAAACACAAACCTGCAATGATTCTCTTTTTTCTCAGGAACCTTGACTGGCTATTTTGAGGCTGGAAAAAGGGGGCAGTAATTCATCACATAAATCTCAATAATTCATCAAAGAAAGTAGACAGATGGGCTGCAAGTATTCATACAAAAATTAAGATGAGAATTGGAAAAGGGAGAGAAAAAATTAAATTTCAAATGCTCTGGTTCTCATTACCCAGAGTGAATGCTCCAGCATATCAGTTGAGGTGTCAGAGAGGAAAAATCTGATGAAGAATCCAGTCTTTTATGGTCTAGTTTTTAGTATGGAGTTTTATTAGACATATGGTTAAGTTTTCAGGCCTTATATTGATTTCTCATGTATTCTTAGTTTATTTCTGATTTTCAATGTGTGTACCTCAATGTGTGGTCTCTTTAGCTACCAAATAGAATATGCTATATGGGGAGGGGATGCTCAGGAGAAGACAGAAGCAAAAAAAAATCCTCTAGGAAGAAATAATATCCACTTGCCTTCTCCTATGCCAAAATACATTTGGTTAACTTGAATCAAAACCTTCATTAATAGTGGTGTTCTAGATGCTTCCTTCATCTGAGTCACTTTGAGTCTACGAGGAGAAACAATACAAGTAATATGTTTAAATAGTACTTGGAGGGGTAGGGGTGCAGAAGGAAAAATGCTGATAAAGTAACCTTCTCTCTTGGAAGTAGATGTATTTCTATATGCATGTAACATCTGGATGCCAAACTTGACAGTAATCTCTTTAGCTGCCTTGTTTCCTAGAGAGGGGACTTTCTTCAGCGTTTGGAAGGTTGGTGTGGACCTAGGTCTGCTTTGTCTACTTCATCTCTGTATGTTTTTTTCACCTTTGCTTCTATCATATCAAAATTCACCCTCATCTCCCTCACCATTGATCACCTCATCACCAACATTTCTACCAGTACACCACTCTACATCTCCCCGCCCCTCCTTTTTCTTCTTCCCCTTCTCCTCCTCCTTCTTCTCCTCCTCTTTCTCCTTGTCCTTCTTCTTCATCTAGTCCTCTTCCTCTTCCTCCTCCTGTCTCCTTTGCCTCCTCCTCCATCATCGTCTTCTTCTTCTTCTCCTTCCTCCTTCTTCTCCTCCTGCTTCTGATGCTGCTTCTTATTCTTCTTCCTTTCTCCCCCTGCCCTTCCCCCCCTCCTCTTTCTTCTCCTTCTTCTCCTCCTTTCCCTTCTCTTTCCTCTTCCCCTTCTTGTTCTTCACCACCACCACCACCACCACCACCACCACCACCACCACCACCACCACCATGTAGTGGGTTATCTATTGCAAATCATTTAAATTCTAATTCCATACTAGCATTTGAGACATGGAAACTGATGGTGAATGATATAAGAAATAAAAGAAAACAAAAATTGTATTTTAACATTTTAAGCAAAACTACTGATGAATTTTATACCAATTTAAGGATTAAATATCCTATCAACCGATTAATATTTTGCCTCTAGTAATGGAAGCATTGTATATAAGCAAAATTACAATCCACCAGTGTATAGCAACTTTTTAACATGTTTAGCTTGAGCCCCATTAAATGTAAATACAGTCTCTCCAACTTACAAAAGAAATGAGGAGGGAAAAGTTGGACCTTTTTAAGAAAAAAATTTTAGGGACTCCTGGGTGGCTCAGTTGCTTAAGCATCCAGCTTCAGCTCAGGTCATGATCTCACGGTTCATGGGTTCAAGCCCCACATCAGGTCTGTGCTGACAGCTAGCTCAGGGCCTGGAGCTGCCTCAGATTCTGTGTCTCCCTCTCTCTCTGACCCTCCCCTGCTCACGCTGTCTCTCTCTGTCTCTTAAAAGTAAATTTAAAAAAACATTCAAAAAATTAAAACTTTTTTTAATGTTTATTTATTTTTGAGAGAGATGGAGACAGGATATGAACAGGGGAGGGACAGAGAGAGAGAGAAGGAGGCACAGAATCTGAAGCAGGCTTCAGGCTCTGAGCTGTCAGCACAGAGCCCAATGCGGGACTCAAACCCACAAACTGGAAAATCATGACCTGAGCCAGTGAGGTGCTTAACTGATGGCACCATTCAGGCACCCCAAGAAAATTGGATCTTTGATGCTGTTAACAATGATATTTATATTTACTTGTTTATAAAATCTTAAACATTCAAGCTCTCAGCCCATCCATGCATAAAGCCAGTATGGGATAGTGGTCAAGACCACAGGCTCTGGAGTTGGTTTGCTCAAACTTTACCAATTATTAGATGAATAAATTTGACAATTTTTTTTAAAACCTCTTTATGCCACCATTGTTTTATCTCTAAAATGACAATAGTTGTAGTTCATGACTTCTGGGGCTATTGTGAGGATTACATGAGTTGATATGAATATAGTGTTCAGATATATTTCTGGCATTAAAGACCTACATGTAAGACATACTTTAAAATGTATTAATTGAAGACCAGCCTAAGAACTATTTAAAATTACCTTACTCATAGTTATAGGGAATTTCTTTGGAACTTCCCCTAGTGGACTTTTTCCTGTCCAAAAGGGGAGTTCATACTTGTTCTAGAAGGCTGATGCTAGGAGCTTCTTAGAAGCAGCACTTTTTTTTTTAAAGAAATTCTTTATAATGTAGTCTGTCAGTTTGAAAATCATTAGGTATTCCTTCTAGAAGTCAGAGACCACATTCAAAGCAAATTATATGCATGTTTCTTAAAAGTGTTAATGTGCTAATCTGTTTGTTCCCTGATCTAGGCAGTATGCCATAGTATTCCACATGAGCAGAATACCATAGTTCTTGAAGATTTCATATAAATATTACCCACTGTGTTTCACGTTTCCAAGTGTTATACTTCCCCATTAAAGTCAACAAGCTGGAACTGGCATCAGGATAAGTAGAATGATTTCACTTCAAGTTACAGCCCCAAGTCCTTCTAATAAGGAAAAGTTGGCTGATTAGGCTATTAATTCTTTCACTCCCGTAAACATTTTGATTCTGTGTTATGAAAATGAAACCCATGCTTACGAGACATATTTTTTTTACTTTTCCCTTGGGAAGCATCTCTAAATTTTTCCGGGGTTCATGGATAGTGCTGTTAAATTAAAGAAAGGGAGAAGCCATCCTGAAGAAGCCAGAGAGAATGTACTTTTCATATCATAGAAAGAGAATGAGACAGAAACAGTGCCAGAGAATGCAGTGAAAACTACTCTGGTTATACAGGGGCTGTGAGGTAGCGGGATGAATGCAGCCAGACGTGGGAGAGGCGCTTTCCCTCTTTCATGGCTCAGGGTCCTATTTCACTGTACCTGTATAAGCTGATGAATTTCACTATTCAAAATGATGTTTATTCTTCCAATCCATGAGCACGGAATATTATTCCATTTCTTTGTGTCTTCAATTTCCTTCATAAGTCTTCTATAGTTTTCAGCATACAGGTCTTTTACATCTTTAGTCAGGTTTATTCCTAGGTATTTTATGGTTTTTCGTGCAATTGTGAATGGAATCTGTTTCTTGCTTTCTCTTTCTGTTGCTTTATTTTTGGTGTATAAGAATGCAACCGTACATTGATTTTGTACTGTGCGACTTTACTGAATTCATTGATCAGTTCTAGAAGGCTTCTGGTGGAGTTGATCGGGTTTTCCATGTAGAGTATCATGTCATCTGCGAAAAGGGAAAGTTTGACTTCTTCTTTGCCAATTCTGATGCCTTTTATTTCCTTTTGTTGTCTGATTGCTGATGCTAGGACTCCAGCACTATGTTAAACAACAGTGGTGAGAGTGGACACCCCTGTTGTGTCCCTGATCTCAGGGGGAAAGCTCTCCTTTTTTCCCCATTGAGGATAACATTGGCTGTGGGCTTTTTGTAAATGGCTTTTATGATGTTTAAGTAAGTTCCTTCTTTTTCTTTAATTTTTTTAAATGTTTTATTTATTTTTGATACAGAGAGAGACAGAGCATGAGAGGGGGAGGGGCAGAGAGAGAAGGAGACACAGAACCGAAAGCAGGCTCCAGGATCTGAGCTAGCTGTCAGCACAGAGCCTGATGCGGGGCTTGAACCCACAAATGTGAGATCTGACCTGAACTGAAGCCAGACACTTAACTGACTGAGCCACCCAGGCTCCCCTAAGTAAGTTCCTTCTATCCCAACTTTCTCGAGAGTTTTTATTAAGAAGAGATGTTGTATTTTGTCAAATGCTATTTCAACAAGAGGGAAAGAGCGGGGGAGAGTGAGGGACACAGATCAAGGGAGACTACTGAATACTGAAAACGAACCATGGACTGAAGGGGGAGGGGAGGAAGAGAGGGGGTGATGGTCATGGTGGGGGGCACTTGTGGGGAGAAGCACTGGGTGTTATATGGAAACCAATTTGACAATAAACTATTAAAAAATAAATTTAAAATGAAGATAAATTAAAACAAAAACAAAAACAAAATGATGTTTACCTTCTGACCTTAGCTGAAATAAGGAGATTCCCAAGCATTCAGATTTTGTACAACTTCTTCAATTCATGTTCCTAGTCTTAAGTAAATTGTTGCAATTGCATGTGCTCAAGTTTTTTTTCCCTTTTCCTTTTTTCCCTCCCTGGGTCCCTCCCTCCCTCCCTCCCTCTCTATCTCTTGCTCTCTCTCCTCCCCTTCTTACCCCCATCCCTTTCTCTTTTGGTTTGGCTTTCCTTCTTATTTTATCCAAAACAACTCACCTCTTAAAAATAATAATGATAATTTATGCACAATTGGGTTTACAAGGTATTCAGGGGAGCACGATGCTACATGTTATATGCGAGGGTTAACAGTTGAGCCATGGGTTAGGGATTTAGACATGCCCGTGTGCCCATTCTTGGCCAAGTAAATCATTTTTGCTTCAAATGTACTGTAGTACTCTATAATCTGGAACTTGCCATAATTGACATGTTGCATTTTGCCTCAGGGCTTGTTCACAAGTGACTACATTTTCTTGCTCTCTACTCAGTAGGAAGGCTCCATATTCCTTTAGACTTCTTATAGGTATGTGGTTTCACTACTTTGCTAGTAGTGTCCTCTCCTCTATGAGAGAGAAAGTCATAAGTTTCAGGAAAAGGAGCTAAGTCAATAATTTATGGTGTATTACCCCTCTGGCTTTATATAAATTATCTTGGGATTAGGGTTTATTGTTTCTACCTCCCTTAATCACCTATGTTATATTTGACATAAAATAAATGTTGAGAGGTGACTTGGTGGCATGAATTAAAGTTAGTTACAAGCTAATGACTAATTGGTGCCAAAGGCTCATATGCTGGTGGCCTCAGGGTCTCCTCACTATATTCCCTCCACCTTATCTTGACTATTGATGATGTTTATTTAATACAACTTTCAATTACTATGTTTTATTCTGACTATAAAATCAATATATATTTTAGAAGAAAAATTGGAAGATCCTGCAAAACAAAGAGAAGCAAATAAAAACACTCATAATCTCAACATTCAGAGATAACACCCTTGAACATTTTGGTGTTTTTCCTCTCAGCTTTTCTTTTATACCTCTTACATTTGTAACGACATTGGAGTCTTTTACTCAGGTATGGATTTGTGTCTTGGTTTTGCTGTGTCTTGGTGCGATTTTGATAATGACACCAATTCTCTTCAAAAACACTATTTTTAAAGATGACATATTTCCTGCCTTCAGGTTTGTACTATAATTCCATTTTTCAATCTGCAATGATACTAAGTCTTTTCTTTTTGGTAACAATGCTGGGATCAAATTCTGTCCTCAATCCTTCAGTCTCCTGGCAGGAGGCAGCTGGCATGGTAAAACCGAGAAATAAGCAACACCAGAGCATGATACGCCTTGGTGCATTCACAGCCTCTGTCCCAGTGACCCCCTGTCAGAAAGCAGAAGGATCCTGGTATGTCCCAGTGATGAGGCTTCTGCTCCAGTCTTTCAGTTCCAGGTCGCCAAGGAACAAAATCACAGGTAGCTCTCATCCCGTGGAGCTCACCGGTTGCCCCACCTCACGCCTGCTGGCTCTCCCTGTATCACCGTGCTGCCCACCCCACACTCCTGCATGCTGTTTCGCCTTGAGGACAGGTGATTCCTCCCTCCTCTGGCTTTTCCTTTCTCTTTACTCTTTATGTCTCAAAATCTGTTTCTTAATGCCTTCCCCATCACCACAGAGTTAGTGGACCTTTCCCCTGTCTTTCGTAGAAACCGCTCCCTCTCTCTTTTTAGTTGTTCTAGAAGTTATTTTATTGTTTCATTTTCTGTCTCCGTCACTACAGCAGTGATGGTATTTTATTCATCTTTGTAATTTAGGCACATCGCACTGTGTTTGACCCACTTAAACATGGACAAATGAATAAATAAATGGTCCACTCTGAAGTTATAGGAGCAGAATTATGCTGTTTGCTTGACACAGTATTGTACAATTAGGATTCCCACATCAAATGGAAAAACCACTTTTGGGGTGCTTACCAGTAAATATCTTAGTTGAATTAAATGCATACATTCAATACAGTCCACCTCTCCACCCTCACTTTATATCTCAGTGTTCCTGTGCCAGCCTTTTGTGGGTTCTTTCTCCTTGCTATGCTTCTATGCTCCACGGGGCATTTGCACCTGCTGATCCTCTATTTAGAAATCTTGTCCTTTTCTTCCGTACCATGTTAATTTCAGCTTATCCTCAGATCTCCTGCCCTAGTGTTCACTTCCTGAGTTAAGGCCATTCTCACCTCCTTTACCACTACTAGTGAAAAGAGTAAGAGTGGCAATCATAATAGCTAGCGTACTATACAACAGGCGCTGTATGAAGATTTACAGTGATTATCTTATATAATCCCCATAGCAATCCTCTGAGTCAGGGACCATCATTAACTCCATTTAAAAATAAGGAAAGGAAGCCCAGAGACATTATGCAGCTTATCTAAGCTAACAGCTAAAGCATACTGAGCTTTCAGCCATGTATCTTCTTCATAGTTCTTATCACAGCTACAATTTGACCTTCTTCCATACGAGTTGTTGATTAATGTTTTTGTAACCCAGAAGACGAAAAGCTCAATAAAGTACCCACATCCCTGGCTCCTTATATAGCGCCAGAGGCAGTTTTAGATAGACAATAAATATTTGCTGGATGAATGTATTGTTTGGTTTGATTCAATATTTCAGGCTAGTATTGATAGGGAATGTTTCTCTGTAACTGTCAGAAGGGAATTTGAAAAGCACATATTAGAATTAGACTTCTGTTTCTTACCTTGCCCTCTATAATGATAGAGACTATGTGTGACGTAGGCACAGATGATCTCACAAAGACATCCCTACTAACCACACACCCCCTCTGGCCACAAAGTATGTTATTTCAGTCCCACCAGCCTAATATCTAGTTAGTGATAGAGCACGTTTCTGCATATAATTCTGAAACAATATATTTTGTCATTTAAAAAAATGTTCCGCAACATGTTTTCCTTTTGGCCCAGTGGCAACATTATGTCATTCTCCAGGAATGTTTCTTTTGTATCCAAGGGCAAATTTGGCCTAGAGAAATGTTATCAGTGGTTCACCAGAGGTTTAATTGTATGCTTTCAATGGCAGAAGAGGGGGAAATCCTAAAAATTCAGGTTAAACCTATTAAGCTGAACATCCTGGTTTGGGTTGGTTGCCAAAATACACTGCGATAAGTTTCAAAAGCTCATAACAGAGGGGATTAAGTTGGTGTCCATTACAGATTGTGGAAAGCATTTTCTTTGCGTTAAGACTTAATATCTGAATTGAGTAAGGTTTGCACCCTTAATTTTTTTTGTTTCATTTACCTATAATTGTCATTTGGGCCCATGGATCCAATTTTCTTCATAGTGTCTTGCCATTATTTCTTCATCAGAAAATATGGTGAAAATTCAAAGCAGCAGACTCTTTAAGATCCTTCATTTCCATATGGGAGGCAATGGAATGGGGAAAACAGGACACCAAATAAACTGGTTAAAGTTATAAATTATTCATGGATTACAGTTTTCCTTGAAAATGAGATGTGGCTTCTTAACTCCTCATTGACAAATCTCTTCGGGGGCTGTGTCTCTATGTACTGTATCTAAGTTCTGTGGCCAACGAAGTGGATGCTTTGTCAAATTGTGTAGGAGGCCTAGACCCAACCATTGTCCTCTAATACACAATTAATTTGGGTGAGTTTTGTTTCCCTTTGCACTTTACTATTAATCTTTAAAAGCCTACAGTATAACACATTCTCATCTAATTGCAGAAGTGTTGAAAGTAGAACTTGTTGTTCTCAGAACTTTGAAAAATTTTCCAGGCAAGAGCCTCTGCACTCAAAATAAGTGAACGAGCATATTTTAGGGGACATCAAGGGCTTGAAATCAGATCTGGGGTCTGTTCCTTATGTTGGCAAATGTTTTGGACAATCTTGGGTTAATCACTTTCATCTCCTATTTCTAAAGTATGGTGTATAATCCCTAAGCTGCCTTCCTGCCAGTGATGAGTTGAAGCAATTAATGTCAATTATTTCCAACTTTTTTGCCAGCAAGGAATTATTTTATTAGTTCTTCCCTCAGTACTGTCATTGCTGTTATGGAAAGACTTTCCCTCCCTACCTTATATACTGTATTTTAAAAATAGCTAATAACTAATTTCCCATTTTAATGAATGAAAGGCTTATTTCACTATAATTCTAGTAAGAACACAAAGGATCTTGATGTTTTAATTAGCCTATAAAATATTTCTCAAGTAATGGTATGGTTTCCATTTAATGTGATTAAACAGACTGACATTCAAATAATTAAATAATTCATAGATACCCCTCCATATTGAGTGACCTTTGTCAATAAGTGCAGAGTTTCTTTAAATTCTCAGTTTTGAAAATCAGTGCATTTTTTGGTTATTTCAGTCCTATAGGTGAGGGAAAATGTCACTAGGATGAGATGTGGGGACAAAATGGTCAAGACATTCAGGTGGAACAGTCAGTCACAAAGTAGATTATCAGAAGCTTCCACTGCTACTTGCTACCATGTGACATCTGTGATCATGACAAGACCACCAGATCTGTCAGGGGCTTGCCATGAAGTTATGAGATCTTTCTGTAAGGATTATAATGTCAGAGACTATTTTTTTTCAGCACTCTGATGTTGTAAGAAAAGTCTTATAGAGTCATTCTGGCCTATGATTAAAATCTGACTCCATCAACTTTCAGCTGTATGAATTCGAATGAGTTATATAAGCTCTCTCTACCTCAGTTTCCCAGCTGTCAAAAGGGAGTAACTACCTCATAGATTTGAAATCAGATTAAAAAAATATTGAAAGTCTGCCATATCATAGACATGTAACATTCTGTTCTTACCCCATTCTTACCAATACATGATGTGGGACAGACCAGGCTATTGGCCATGGATCTTTCTTTCTAGGCTCTACAGTACAGTTATAACCTACAAAAGAGGTAATGAAGGCTTTGGCAATCCACTTGGAGTAGTTGTAAATGACTAAGTCTCCAAATAGCTGAAACAAGTTTATCAAATAATCAAGGTGACTTTCATTTCCTCCCCCTTTATAGTTTCTTATACTACATACAATTCAATTAAAAAAGTTTGGCAAGCATTCGAAAGGTTTTGGACCTCAGAAGTGCCAGGGCTGATCACCATCACTCGTAAGCTCCCATCCTCCTCCGGCCCTACATTTGTTACTCTTCAAGGTAGTAACAGAAGTGTGTCATATGCTGGGCTCAGCTGTGTTCAGGACCATCTTTAGAGTAAGTCTCCACAAGGGGACACTAAATATGGGCATCTCCCATTCACAAAGCTAAAGCATGGACATTTTATGACAATGCTGGTGAGATGCCAGACAAACAGAAACAAAAAATAAACACAAGGTTTCTGAGACAAACAAGCCTTGTCTGGTTAGCATGTGGCTTGACACAGAGACAACTGTCCTCCCTTCATAGAAGGGAGCAGCTTCAGTGCCATCAGCTCTGCAGAAACCTCACTGATTCAGAAAACGGAAGAATGTGGCCAGCAAGAAACACATTTCCAACAAGCTGAGCAAACATGGCTTTGACGTCAGGGAGGGAGTCTATACATGGGTAACAAAGGAGATGTGCACACATGGGGATTTTTGTGGTACCTGGGCGGCTGCCCAGAGCACTAAATCCTGGAGTAGAGAATTCCTTTGAAGACCCTTCACAACACTTGGGAATTTCAAAGAATATCACCATAACTCAAAAAACCCTCCAATGTCATTTTACCTTGTTCTTTTGCCTCCCCATTGTGCTGGCTGTCCCCAGTGACAGAATACAGCCCAGCCATTGCCTGAGAGAGGGGGTGGGTTGCCAAAAATGTGCACATCTGGATCACCTGCTGCTAACCCATCAGACTCCAGCTTCCCTGTGGCTTTGGCTTCCACATGACATTTCTGGGGGTGACCTTCTCTTTGAGGTAACTGAATCTGTTAGAGCGAGGGTTTTAACTACTGATTAAAACATTAAACATTAAAACATTCCATAATGTTCAAGCTGACCAGTACACTACGTTTGGGGGGATGGAATCTTCCTTGTTTCCTCATACGTGAAAAGCAGCTCTTGGGTTGAGTCCTTATAACATATTTGAAAGTGGAGAATCCATAGCAGGGGGTGTTGGGAGATCTAAAGGAGTCTTTCCACGTTCTCCTATTATATAAGTAATTTCAGCAAAAGACAGCTTTGATTCTCACTCTAATTCTACCTTTCCTCTGTGGGTTTTCCACACAGTTTCTCTAAATACAAAGGGAAATCCAATATCTACATGGTGACTTTCAACCCTGTCCTGCCGTATTGGGTTCCCTTGTTTTTAATCATTAAATAGTAAGTATACAATGACACTGCACATCTGTTTCTGGTCTGGGAAGATCAGTAAGGATGGGGTGATTGAGAGCTGCATTAGGTGAAGCAATTACAAAGAAATGTTAAAAAGTGGAAGTGTACCATTTCCTCCATTTTATCTAATACATCCAACATCTGGGAAAGGATGACGTGAAGCTCAGTTGATGTGGTAGAGTGGGGAGGGGGTGACTTTTGGCGGTGCATTAAACTTGAGCAAATGGTACACTCTGCAATAACCTAGCTGTAAAGATTGCCTGCTGGGAGAGGCAGGGAGAGAGGTGTCTATGAATGATGGCAAAACCCATTGGAATTTGATGGCTGAGTTTGCCCCTATGTGACTTTGAATATGTGATTGCTTCTTTATGTTTTGTCTTTTAAAACAATCTGGTATTTAATTACAACTTAGCATTCCCCTTTGATGATATTCCTTTATATGGGCTTCCGGCTATCTAAAAGGGTCTAGGTAATGTTTTAAAGCTCCAGACTTATTTCCAACAAGTAGCTTAAGCACTAGCAGAAACTGGCATATTAATATTAAACCCAATGGAAATGCAATTTTTTAGTTTGAAGAATAAACATATGTTGGGAATTGCAAAAGTCAAAGTCCTCCAAGCAAGGTTAAGTTGCTCTTTAATACATTGAGTGTACATACTTAGAAGTCTGGGGATTTACAATCCGCGAGAGGACCATAACTTTCTCTTTTTCTGATTTGGTGTATATAAATTTGTCATGCAAGTGTTTCATTTCTCTAGACATTTGCATTTAATTTGCTGCTGATTTTAATGTGAAAAAAAGGGGAAAAAATTAAAGGTAAGGAAATCATGTTCCAGGGTGAATGGATTATATTTTGAGGACTATGCTGGCTTTTTTCAGTTGTGTGTTGTCACAAAGCTGTAATCTCAGGAAAGTATATGTAACAGCCTGTTCAGAACACCTATTTTGACCTTAAAGTATTTCCAAAGATTCCAAATAATCAAAGAGCCCCATGCTGCCTTAAAACATAACACTTTATCTTGCTCTATACCTTCTTTCATTTTTTAGAAGTATGGTCTGCCCCTTTCAACCTTAGTTCTTATGATCCTTTCTCTAAATCACAGCTGGCTTCCCCTTGTGATAAGAACGGCAACATGCATAATTTTTCCTTTGGTCTCTCATTTGTCTCTTTTGTACCATTTTCCTTTTCTTTCTTAACTCAACACTTTGAGGAACTTAAAACCAAAGAGGGAGGGAAAACAAATAATTAGAAGAAAGTGGTGTAATGCTGAAATGACATTTAGGTTTGGGGGACTTCAGGAAAACTTGGAAACTCTTATACATTCGAGATTGACTCCATAAAGAGAATTTTTTTTAGCTGTTAGAGCAAGTCCCTTGGAGATGGCTCTGGTAGAGACCCAAAAAACAGAAATTATAGAACTCGAGGCATCTTCTCTGGTTTAAGGAGCACACACAGTGGAAGACAGACCTGCAGCTGTCAGGCTGTGCAAGGGCAGGGACTCAGGATGCAGCCACTCTGGGCTTCACTAATCCCAGCAGGTGTCCCTCAGACATGCTGCACATAGGAAAGCCTATCATGGGGTGAGGACAAAAATAGAGAGAAAAAGGACACATTTCTGTTGTTGCTGTTTACAGAACACAATTCCCTTGTTCTTCAAAGGTCTTAGCCTCATGAGGCTGTAGGTTGGTGTTTTTCATTTAGTCCCCCAAAAGAATGTAGAGGGGGAAATATTACAAACACCCTCTGCTTTGGCATTGTTTGATTTTTTAAAAAATTAATAAAAACAGTTCCTAGCAGCTGGTTGAAACAATTAGGCTCTTCACAAAAGCCTTTGCAGATGACACCAAATGTTAAGAAAATAATTCTTTCAATTAGTGTGTGGCCAGTGCACCTGTGAACTAGAATCATCCAAGGAACCATATCCGCGAATGTCAGTAAGAACAATTCAGGAATTCATTCTCTCTGCCTTTTTCTATGTCCACATTCATGCAGATGTTAATCCTGGGGTGCAGATGCTGTAAGGGCCGCCCACCTCTAATCCCAGGAGCATGAGAATCATGAGTTCAGACCAGGAAAACTATTAATTTCTAACTGTCTGATATCAGTATCACTTCTTGTTTTTGGGACTGCTTCCTTTTGCTGTTTTTCTGAAACTGTAATATGTAATCCATTGGTCCTTGTGCAGAGTTGGCTCTCGGGTACAGTGGCAATTTACCACGTTCTTATTCCTCAAAAACATTTATTGAACACTCCACGTGCACAGCATTGTGCTTGGTCTTAGGGATAGAAATATGAATAAGACCTAACTTCTGTCTTGGAAATGCTTATAGTTTTGCTGCAATCAGGTTTTCTTTTCTGCTTTAGTGTTATGCTATATTGTATCATTGTCCTGTGGTTTTCTGGAGTTCCATACATGTCTGTGGGAGTAAACAGTAGTGTTGCCTTGTGTATCAATTACTGAACTGCTAGGTAACAAACCATCTCCAAATTAATGGCTTAAAACAACTATGATTTGTAAACGCTCACGAGTATTTTATGGATAGGCTCGAGAGTTGTGCTGATCCGGCCAGCTCAGGCGGTCTTGGCAGGGCTTACACTCTCATCTGTCATCAGCTGAGGGCTCAGTGGGGACTGACACAGTCTAGGGTGGTCTCACTTGCATGTCCAGTGATTGGCTGGCTGTTGGTTGGAGTGACGGGGGTAACTGGGCCTCATTGTCCCTCATCATCTGGAGAGCTAGCCCAGGCTTGTGTGAACAGTGATGACAAGTTTCCAAGGAAGCCTGCAGCAGCATGCAAGTCTGTTTAGGACTTAGGCTAGCAACTGGTACAAAGTCCCTTCTTCTGTATTGTGTTGGCCAACACAAGTCATAAGGCCATTTCAGAATCAAGAGATGGGGAACTAGACTCAACCCTAGAAATAGGAAAAGCTGGGGGCACCTGGGTCGGGCTCAGTCGGTTAAGTGTCTGACTTCAGCTCAGGTCATGATCTCACTGTTCATGGGTTTGAGCCCCGCGTCAGGCTCTGTGCTGACAGCTCGGAGCCTGGAGCCCACTTCGGATTCTGTGTCTCCCTCTCTCTCTCTGGCCCTCCCCTGATCACACTGCCTCTCTCTGTCTCTCAAAAATTAATAAAATCTTTAAAAAAATAGGAAAAGCTGGAAAGTCACATAATGAAGAGTATGGACGTGGGGCAGAGTGAAGAATTGGAACTATTTTTTGCAGTCATATTATTTTTATCCTTTAGCGTGGTCTAGAAAGCAACCTGTCATATCCTTACACCTTATTGAATTTTAGAAACCTTGCTCATGAATCACTTTGTCCCTGACAATAACCTGGATATACCTTAATATGTATGGATCATCATCTCTAAGTTAATATTGTAGCTTAGGGAAAAAAAAAATCTGTGTTAAAAAGGGGGTAGGGGACATGTTGCAGAAAAATCTCTCAAATCTTGTTTGTGAGCCTGTGAATGGTTTTTGTATTTCTTAATCTTATTTAATCTTATTTTCAAGGGGTCAAGTGTGTTCCAAGGAATGGTTTGTGGAAAATGGTGTTTCAAGCTACGTCTCCAGTCTCAGGCATTAACCTATGAAGTGCAAGCTGTGGCGAGAATCAACCTTCTAGACCAAAGGAATATAATGCCAAAAAAGGATGAAGGTAAGGGAAGGGCATTTACACTCTTGGAACCCACTAAGCTTCCCCGGTGAGGGAGTAAATGCCTCCATGTGGTGTCATAGCATCCCCAAAAGCCTAATGGGATTCAGACCCTCTTCTCCCACATGTTTGCTCAATGCCACTCTGCTGGTCAGTGTCACAGTTCAGTTCCTACAGCTCCAGCTAATGCACAGAGTGGATGCTCAATACCAGTAGGAGTTGTTTGGTATTTTACTTTACTTTATCTTATTTTATTTTATTTTAACTTCAGAGAGAGAGACAGACTCTCAAGCAGACTCCACACTCAGCACAGAATCCAATGTAGGGCTCAAGCTCTGACCCTGGCATCATAACCTGAGCCAAAATCAAGAGTCAAATACTCAACCAACTGAGCCACCCAACCCAGGTGCCCCAAGAGTTGTTTGTTTTTTTAAAAATTTCTTTCATAGTAAACAGATAAGACTCTTGATTTTAACAATTAAGCTTAGTCATGATACTATTCACATCTATTCCAGTGACTCTGGGCAAATGATTTACTAATTCTGGCCTCAGTGCCCCTCTTAGCAAATTAAGATGCTTAGATTAATGAAATAATTATAAGGGAAATGTGTTCATCTCTTACTGTGTACTGGGTTAAGTTGCCAGGCTCTTCCAGGTACTAAATCATTTGTCAGTGACTGTACTCCTACCTTATGTCAGCAGTTTTCTCCAGGAACTGGTCCACAGAGAAGTCCTCTGCTCCTATGAGCAGCCATTTTAAGGGAGGTGGGCAGTGTCTGATAATAAGGACACTAACTAAGTAACTAAGAAAATGTAAAACACTTATGAATGCAGCTGCAGCTTTTTGTTGCCCCAAAAGTTACCTGTCACATCTCTATATCTTTTAAAAATTTTTTAAATGTTTTTTTATTTATTTTTGAGAGACAGAGAGAGACAGTGTCAGCAGGGGAGGGTCAGAGAAAGAGGGAGATACAGATTCCGAAGGCAAGCTCCAGGTTCTGAGCTAACTGTCAGCACAGAGCCCAATGTGGGACTCGAACCCACCAACCGTGAGATCATGACGTGAGCCAAGATGGGACACTTAATCAACTGAGCCATCCAGGTGCCCCCTGCATCCCTATCTCTTAACTGAGTTTCAATTAGTGAATTAAATCAGGGAATATGACAGTGACCTAGGGGGCTAATTTTCTATTGGGAGGCTGGAAAAGCCATGAGGAAGTGGCTGTTAAGCAACAAGAAGCCAGTCTACACAGTACAGTAAATATTCCAGGAAGGTGAAACAAGAAAGTGGCCCCAGGGGAGTTTGAGAAACTAAAAGAGAGCAGCAAATTTGAGCAAGGGCAGAGTAGACAAGGCCTCAAGCGATGGCCTGAAGAGTCTGTTGTGAAGACCTGGGGCTAGATCATGGAAGGCTCTGGAAACCAGAGGATGACACTTGGATTATATCCCAACGGCCTGGGAAGCCGTCACAAGTTTTTAAGCATGGAGTGATATGATCTTCTGTATGGGCGTTAGATGTAGGAGTCTGTCTGCTGTAGAACACACGGATTGCAGGGGACAAGGATGGAAGCCAGGGGACCATTCCTGGCTTACTGCAGGGGTTTAGGTGAGAGAAGGTGGCAGCAAGGTGCCTCCAGCAGAGGCGCAGAGGGGGGAATGCAGCTGGGAGTTGTTTCAGAAGTGAAGTTGAAAGGATCTGGTATGGATACCCTAAACCTGAGGAGTGCAGAAAGGGAGGAGGTGAGGATTCTCCTTCAATTTGGGGTTTTGAGTAATAGGGTAGATGTGGTTTTATTTGTTCATGAAGTTGAAAAACCAGGGGAGGGGGGGCGGAAAAAGAGTCTGCTTTCACCATACATAGCAAGGGTGTGTGAAGACTGAATATTCTAAAGTGGCCACCACAGTCTCCTATAACGTGATCTCGCTGGCTCTTTCCAGGCCACCATCCTCCTTCCCTTATCTGCATGATGCTCATCTCCAGTCAAGCGCCGATGGGCCTCCATCCTCTGCCACACTCACACCCAGCTCCCACTCAGCCTCTCAGGTCCCTAGCCCGCACTGCCTCTGTCAGACTTCCATCACCAGCTCTTGCTCTGGGGCCTTTATTTACTATGAGCCTTTTCTGAATATGCATTCTATACCCTTTTCACCTTAGTTGGACCTGATTTTCCCTCTTGACATCGTTTGCCTTCATCTCAAGCACAGGAACTGACTTCTTGGGTACCCAGAACTCTGTGCTAAAAGAAGGGGCCAAAAGGGTCCTGCTTCATCTGCTGCCACCTTGTCCTAAATAACCTCCCTTCCTCCGCCACCCAACCTGCACCATGTGGCCAAGCCCTCGGCAGAGCGCATCTTCAGACTCTTTTGGGGTCTCTCTCACAGATTCTTCTATTTCCCGCATCTTTTCCTCTTCCTAGGCAATTTCACATAACATTATTTTATGTTAGCTCTATTTTTTTGAGATGGAAACATGGTGGTGAATAAGAGTGCATCATTCTTGCCCTCATGCAGCTTATAATCCACTTTGGTGTCGATATTCACATTGATTACTTACCCAGATAGCTTGCCCAAAGCCATTTAATAGGAGATAAAGTATTTGATTGTAAAAACTACGTTTCTTTTTGCAATTGTTCCAATACACATATTTGGAACATGTATATGCTTACATAGACTATATACTCCCTTGTCCGGGCCTCTGAATCCCTTTGACCATTTTCCTATTTATGATGCTTTTTGTTACTATGCCAGTATTTCAGGGATGCATCTACTCCTAAAGAACACCTGAATATCTTGAAGGCCAGATCCATGTCTAACTCACCTTCCTTTCCTTTCCCACCTTTGCTCAGTACCAATAATGGCTCAGTGCATCTAAAATGACTGTACCCTTTGCTGAGCAATATAATTTATTTCATGGATTCTTAATTACAAAACTATACATTTAAAAATGAAAGGCATAGTTGTTGCTAATGTCATGCTGTTCCTATGGTGGCAGGAAGTCCTCTTATTAACACATATTTTGCACATAATTTCTCTCTTAAGTGCAAAAGCAGATGATCATGGCCTTAGTAGCTAGGAGTTGTTTCCAATACTTTTAGAAAGTTAGAATCAGCTCTAAATAATGCTTGCTAGTAATGCCTACTATATGAGTGTGTGTGATGGTGGTGGGGGAAAGGGAATGATAGACATAAAGACTTGGGGCAAATTTATGCTTTACAAACATGATATATTTGCTGCCTATATGACATTTTTGTCCCATGGTTTACTTTTATTTATTTGTTATTGTTTTTTATTCCCACTGAAGAGGGAAACACTCAAGTTGTACTGAAGAACCTTATGCATGAGGCAAGGTCTTCAGTGGGAGGCTCCTTTTGGAGCTCCTTTGTACAACAGTTGGGGGTAAAATCTACCCCTGCCAGCTGGGAACACAGCCCACAGCTCTGACAGAGAGGGTCCTGGGGGGGTGGTCCCCCTTAGGAGGAAGCATGTTTCACGCACATCTTGTCCATATTAGAGAGGAGCAGAGGCATATAGGCGTGTGTTGGGCTGCCTGACATGCCTCACCGTGGAGGACCTTTCTTACACCTCTCTCCACTTACCTGAGTGTCAGAGCTGGGGTTTATTCCAGGTTCTTCCGGTGGCTTTGCCGCGGGACTAAGGCCGGTGCACTGAGGGAATCATTTGGTGTGTCCGTGTTTGTATGTGGTCACAAGTGTTTCTGTGTGTTGAGTATGAGTGCTCTGTATCCTTGCCAGGCCATCCGGAAAAACACAGACATCTCCACGGAAAACTGTATCTCAGCTTTAAAGTTTCCTTCATGGTTCACAAAACCTATGTGGGAGTTCACTGATTCTTCACATCTGAAATTTGGGCAGTGGTCCTAGGGTCTTCTCATTAGTAATCCCACACTGGAAATGCCATTATTAACTGAAGACAGATTATGCAACCCGAAAACCACCATGTGTCTCTCATTTGGCTTTTTGCAATAGCATCACGGTTAGGATAAATGGCCCAGCTCCTTGTTGGAGCTGCCCTGGAGACACCAGAGCCTGTGCTGGTGGGCGCGGGAGGCTTGTCCTTTACCTCTGGAGCAGGGCACCAAGTGAGTGACACGCAGATTTCAACAGGAGTGAAAACCACCTCTCCCAATCTAAATCGCAGAGCTCCAATCAAGGACCTTGATGACAAGTGAAATTAAATAAAACATGAGCGATGAAACACTGTAATATGTTTACGGTGAGCTAGTCCAGACAGTTGATAATTAACTGTTGCCCAAAAAGCAACTTGGCAGTGGATGGCTGTAGCCAGAACACAGAGCAGTAGTGAATTGAAAATACTGGTAAAGATCTTTGTGTCCTTTGAAGGAGTGTGTGTCTTTCAACAGGGAAGACGGTGCAGGAAAATCACAGACCCTCAAATGCATAAGCTGCCTCTGGGTCTGGATCCTGACCCCTTGTTGGTTTTCAGCTTGCACATTCCAATCTGCCGTGGTAATTCTGTTTGTGCTGGGCAGTCCCAAAGCAAATGTCTCTGTGTGGGTTTTTTTCCTAGGCTACCACCCACAGAACCTACAAAATCTGAAAACAAATAAATGCAGATGCACACAATTTAAATAAGTTAAAAAATATGTTTTTATTATCTGCCTGGATTTTTACACTTAAAATAGTCTTGGTTTGAATCCTCTCCATCCCCCTGTTTTTGCTGAATTCAAAGCCATCCTGCAGAGAGGAAAGATAGTATTTAGAAAAGGAAAGCAATTCTTCAAATGAGCAGAAATAAAATTCACATACAATAAGAAACCAAGAAGCAAAAAGGAGGCCTTGAAGATCCCTGGGCTGTTTGCAGTCTCCGCTTCCTTATCTGTGAAACGGAGCTTGCATAGATGACCCTGTGGTCCCTTAGCTCTTCTGCTCCATGGACTATTATTGGAATAGTATTCAAAGAATGTGCAGAAGTTAAGGCCAAACACATGTGATTTCGAATGTGATTCAGAAATAGAATGAGTGATCGTCCAATATAACCCCTAATCCAAATTTCCCCCATGCTTCCAGTGCTATGTACATTAAGGTGATAGAGCCAAGCCTCAGAAGGCCAGAATCTGGTTGATGAGACTTTTCAGTTGATGATACACCAATATTAGGATTGGGCTGCTTTGGATTATATTAATTTTTGTCCTCAATCCATCCCCTCAACCTCATAAGCAGCCATTCTTCTGTGTGTCCTTGCAATCCAACTTCTGTTTATTTCTATAAAATATGTCCCCTTGAAAAATGTATAGTTCTACTATATTTTTAAGAAATTTTCATAAAGAATATTTGCTACAAATCTGTTTTACTTCTTCGAGTTATGTTTGCAAGATCTATGCATGTTGATATATACATCAAAGATAGATGGGTATATATATTCATTTCTCAAAGCAACTCTTGTTTCCTTTTTTAACAGACTTTTTTCTTTTTTAAATTATTTATTTATTTATTTTATAGTTTATTGTCAAGTTGGTTTCCAAATAACACCCAGTGCTCTTCTCCACAAGTGCCCTCCTTCAACTCTTGTTTCAATTAAGAAGAGTTCTTGAGACTGTAGACTAACAATCATCCCTTTGAGGCGGTGGCGGTGGGTGCCAAGAGACAGAGGTATCTTGGTCTGGGTCAGTGGCACCGAAAATGGTCATTTCCCCCGCTTGCCATACTTACATGTTCTCTCTCATCTCTTGTGACATTTGTTCTCTAAATAGTTTCTGGGGACTGTCTTCACGCAGTTGATTTTAGGGATTTGCAGATTTTGCAATGTGATCCGATGTATTTTTTGTCTGTAAGTTATTCTTCCAGGGGAAAAGCAATGATTTCCTAAAAGTCCATGCAAATATGAAGAAAAGCTGTATGTTTCTGATTGTTGTTGTTTCCTACAGTGCAAAATAAAAATAGTAAAGAAAAAAATACATCTGATTGCTTCTGATCACAGCATAGTATTCTGTTCATTCCATATATGCCCCCATTTTATTTATTTGTTTCCTCAGTGATGGAGCTGTAGATTGCCTTGATTTTCACCCATAACCCTGCAAAGAGTATCTTTATACAAGTCTGTGGGCATCTGCATGGAAGTTATCACAGGACAAGGTACTCAGGAATAGAATTGCTGAGTCTTACAGTATCTGCATATGCAAGTGCATTCACTGCTATGAGACTGTTGACCATGAAATGAGTTCAGACATCCATCGGCAGTCCATGATGTTTCCTATTTCCACACACCTTTATATGATTTGGCTTTCTAATACTTGACAGTGTGATGGGGGTAAATAGTATCTTATTGCTGTTTGAACTTGCATCCTCTGGTTACTCTGGGGGTTGAGTATCTGTTATGGATTTGACAGAGGCAATGCTGTCTGTGTTAACCACACCATTCCCTTTTTCTAGACAAGTGGGAAAGATACACTTTACAGCTTCTGTTACAGTTATTACAAAATATTTGTAACACTTGTAAATTATTACAAATTTGTAACCATCTTATAAATGTGTAAATTATTGCAAATTTGTAATAATTTTGTAAATCTGTAAATTATTACAATTACAAAAATTCCATCACATTTATGTCCACATAAATGAGTCCTGACCATCTTGAATGTGGGTGGGAGTGTGATTAATATTGACATTTACCATTTCTGGGAGATTCTCAAACTGGTTATTGCAGTTATCCTCACTTGCCCTTTCCTCTCTCCGGTCTACACAACTGTGGGTGGGGGCAGTGGGAATCCATCCTCCTTCCTGACTTAAGGGAATGTGCCATTTGCAAACATCACATCCTGACCCAGGGGCTGAGAAACCCAATGATGTAACAATATATTATAACAGTATAACAACAACACTGGGGCTCTCACCTTACAAAGTTTCAACCAAAACTTGACAATGAGTTGTATGGGAAAATGTTTTATTTACTAAGGTTTCTTCCAGTTTAGGAAATCTTTATGGTTTATATTCCAATTCTAGGAGGAACAAAAGTAGTTAACTGCTTTCAAAAGGAAGGGCTATCCTATGGTATCTGAAATCGGCACTGTTGTGTAATCAGATTAGTGGTTTCCAGCCTTCCTTAGAAGCCAACAGGGAGAAACAATCTGGCTTGAGCTTTAATAAAAATGTTATATTTATAATGCTCTGTCTTAGCAACGCACTCTTTAGAAAAATTATCTTTATTCTACTAAGCATCAAAATGTTAGGAGTAAGGAGGTGTGATCACATGTGAGCAGTTATTCAGTATTTTACCCCAGTGGATATGCAGCCCCAAAGGTTTCTTGAGTAAGTTTCACTATGTTAAGAAATAAAATTTTATCTGTTTCTGACAGGAGGGAATAACAGTCTTACCCTTAAAATAACACAGTCCATTGTATTTATTTTCTTGGATACACTTCATTATCAACATCAGGCACATTTCTTTGCTCTAGGGGTTTATGATGCAACACATGGCCCTTGATTGCCTTATTGTGCCCAGCTGCCATTATTATTTTGTTCCTGTTTAAGAATTCACATTGTCTTCAGTCTAAGCTAGGCATCAACAGAATTACTGGAATATATACACAGTATATTTTTAAAAGATTTAAAAATATATATGGCCATAATTTTAGTTATTTCCAAAAGAACTTCCACTCCACCCTGCCTCACACCCATATTAAATTGAGAGTAAAAAAAAAAATCAACTCTTAAACTTGAGTTTTTCTAGTTCCTCAAATGTTTACACTATAAGATGAATACAGTGGTTTAGATGGTAGTCTCCAAAGTTGGGTGTAACATGCCTGTGGGTTGAACAAGCAACCTAATGGAGTGCAGGAAGAAAATGTTAGGGCTCCCACTCACTGATTTTTTTTATCTAAAAATTAAGGAAAAACTAAGTTTTGCTAGTATCTACTGTTGACATTGGCCCTTGCTTTGTCTTCCACGCTGGTGTGAGCATAGTTTCCTGAGGAAATGGAGTGTCCACTTTTATTACAAAGCTTGAACTGGACCAGTTCTCCCAAAATGGACAAGCAGCTTGAGATGATTCTTGAGAAGGAACAGTAAAATGAAGATGGCACTAATAAAGGAAGGACTGGAAGGTCTGGTGGTGATCCAATGTCTAATGCCAACCCCAGTCCTTCATCAGGCTAGTCAGATTGGACAGGAAGGTGACAGAACTAAAAATTATTGAGAAGACTATCTGAAGAGTGGATTTATAAGCATGCCTATTAATGATGATCCCTACCATGAGCATATATTGTACTTGGAGATATAGAGACACTTATAAAGGAGCAAAGAACCTCAGACACATACAGATCCTTGGTAGCTGATCTCTTGGCTGGGCTCAACACCTGCATTTCTTTGCCTTCATCATATCTGTTCATAGTCCCACCTGTTGGCCAGGCACTAACACTGTACTTCATGAAACCTAGGTGCCACTCGACTACAGTCAAGGCCATGTCCATGCAAGGGGACTGGGTGTGGAGTGTCAATGAATCACTGTTGCACCTAGAAACAGAAAAACAATTAGAAACTTCATGGTGCATAATAGCATCACCTTAAATGCGAGGGTCTGGCACCATTAGTTGGTATTGCAATTTTATTAGGGGCATAGAAAGACACAGAAACAGAAGAGTATGATATATAATAAAATCTATATCTAAAATGAGTCTCAAAATATTTTTCAATCATATATAAATGTTAAGTGATAAGAAAATATTGTGTCAGTTTAAATGGTGCTATATTTTCTCCTTAATGGGGCATTAAATAATGATGCAACTTTACTGTAATGAAATCTAATAGTAATTCTGAATATCTTGCCCCTCATCTCTGGACCAAGAAAGAGACAAAATTCTACACCAATTTTTCACAGAAATTGGCTTAAAGTCCTTACAGATTTGGTGGAAAAAAATAATCTCAACATCCCACTATAGTTTCTTTCCAATTAAAGTACTAGATTTTATATGTCCTATTAAAATACTCTCTCTCACCAGGTAGCTCTTTAGTTCTCCCCTGCTTCAGAGCCTCCAACATGGTGTGTCAAAAAGTTGTGTGGGTATAAGAGGTATAATAAGAAAAGTATGTGTGAGGAGAAATTAGAGCTGACAACTGACATACCACCCACCTGCCACTAAATGATAGTGGTTATTTGCCAAAACCCTGGGGATTAAGGCTCTTACATAACTTTTATATCACCTTTAATAAACATGGCATACAAATCACAAGCAGACCTCACACAAATCATTGTGATGCCCTTGAGAGTTGCAAACATTGATTCATCCAAAGTTTAAGAAAGTTTTGGTGGTAGTGATATGTTATAATGTGTTCACCTCCAGACCAGAACTCCCTTCTTCCTGGATTAAAACTTCCACTTTTAAGTGGGTAAGGATAAGTAAGAACATCAGATTTAGTAGAGTGATTAATGGTATAATAAAAAGCTGGGTACCAGTTAGGTTGAGGCATTAAAACGTTACTTTTTTTTAGTATCCCCAGAGTAAGAAATTCCAGACCGAGGCCAAGGCTGGAGAGCTTCATGGATTAGCATCTATTAGATGTTTCACACTTGGAGCTTATACTGTAAATGAGCATGGTCAAGACACCAGCTCTTACATATACCATAGGGACTACACCTGCACACTCTTGGTTTACTTTAATGGTTTCTTTTCTACCCCAAGAGTGGAAAAAAGTACCAATTTTGAGATTGTGTCTGATTTTTATCCCTTGTGTTCCTACAGCTTTTTCCTTCCACAAGTCTTTAATAAAATGACTGAACACATATACTTTCTTTGTTCAGACTTGTCTCATTTTTACCTTGAATAGCTTTCTCTGTAAGCAAGATCTCTTTCTAGCCAGTCCCAGAAAGGAGTTCTGTTTATAATGGATAAACTTTGTCTATCTAAATTTACTTAAATTTACCTAAATTTCTTAGACTTTTATCAATAGTGCTCACTTGGCAAATCACATGTTGATACCTTTTGTGGCACGCATGTCTTTTCTCCTTGGTTAAAACTGGGAGCAAACTGACAGCAAGAAGCCTGTCACCACATATGACATAACAATTCATGCAGACACTAATTTAGTTTTTATTCTCCCTTTGTCTCCCCTCCCCCCAGCCCCTTGCCCAAAGAAAGCTTTGCTTTTGAGAGTAAATCTGCTTACAGTCATTTGCTCTCCTGGACTTTTGTAAATACCTGAACTCAAGAGGAATTATGCTGAATGTCTCTAGAAGAGAAGGGAAGAAAAGAGAAAGATGTGTTCAGGAATAAGAAGAGTGGGGATGCCTGGATGGTTCAGTGGGTTAAGCATCTGACTTCAGCTCAGGTCATGATCTCACAGTTCATGGGTTTGAGCCTTGCATTGAGGTCTGTGCTGACAGCTCAGAGCCTGGAGCCTGTTTCAGATTCTATGTCTCCCTCTCTCTGCCCCTCTCTTGCTCATGCTCGGTTTATCTGTCTCTCTGTCTCAAAAATAAATATTAAAAATATTTAAAAATTAAGAAAAAAAAGAACAGGAAGAATGGCAAGAGAAAGCTATTTCCTAGCTTGGGAAGGTAGAGAGGAGTACAGGTATTTTCACTAGTGGGGAAATTTGATCTTGAGAACGTTGGAGGAAAGGGCAGAACCTCTGAAGGAAACAAGGGAACAAGGAGGGAAGCCGGATCTCACACGTGGGAGGACAGTTTTGGCAAACATTACTGCGCTTCTGTGCAGTCCAGCAGCAAACTGGACTTCAGGCTTGGAGAGGAGTAGATCCATGATGACAATGAACTGAGGGCTAGACACTCTTCCCTATCTGCTAAGTATCACTTGGAACCACAAGTTTTCATGAGACTATTAGGGAAGGGGATGGAGTCCCAACAATGACAAGACAGCTGCCCATGAGCTTGATCAAATGGGAACTTCATGTAATTAAGTAATTTACACACACACACACACACACACACACACACACACAAGCGCTAATGAAACACACTCTTGTAGTTGGTACAATAATACTGTACCTGCTAAATAGGAATTTTTGTAGTTAGATAAATTTCTAAATTTTGTAGTTAGATTGAAATCCAAGAAATATTACTCCTGTAGCACACTTATTGATAAAGTGTTTATTTATTTTTTAGAAGGTATTTATTTTTAAAGGTCTCAGGACTCATTTCCTAATCTCTTATCCAAGTAGAAAATTGCATGACATATCTGACAATTCGCCTGATTGCTAGTTCCTAAAGAAGACTTTTTTTTTATCCACTCGGATGGTGAAATTTTGTGTGCATTGTTAAGTTTGCAGTTGGTGTAATTTTGCAAAGTAGCATCTGGTAAAAGATATAGCATCAAAATATACTATGACTGTGATAAGCTGAAAAAGTGGTGCCAAGTACTCATAATTAACTAGATGTGAAAGAGAATTAGCATTGAAGAGAGAGAGAGATTGAAAGCAAAGATCTTTAAAAGTATAGACTGTGTGCATAAATAATGGGCAACATTTAATCACAGGGTCATCAGGGTAAAAAAAAAAAACAATCTGTCACTATAACAAGTTCTCAGAGAGTAACTGCTCTTAGCAAAGCAGGTATAATACTACAAACCATAGGATGACCTATTCATGTTTCATGTATCTATTCACTCAAAGAGAACCCAGACAGCTCTTGGGGTCACACTACAGTCACACTGAATCCTGGCTCAGATATATATATATTTTTAAATGTTTATGGAGGGAGGGAGAAAGAGAGAGAGAGAGAGAGAGAGAGAGAGAGAGAGAGAGAGAGAGAACCCATTGGATTGGAGAGAGGCAGAGAAAAAGAGGGAGAAGAGAATCCCAAACAGGCTTCATGTTGTCAGCACAGAGCTGGACAAGGGGCTTGATCTCATGAGCTGTGAGATATGACCTGAGCTGAAATAAAGAGTTGGATGCTTAATCAACTGAGCCATCTAACATCTCTTGGCTCAGATATTTATTACCTATGTGACTTTTGGCTGATTTCTTAACCTCTCTGTCCCTTGATTTCCTTATTTGTGACATGGGGATAAAAAATAACACTAATGCCACTGGGTTGTAAAAGATTTAATAGAGTTGATATTTATAAAGCACACAGAATAGTTTCCAGTCAAGTGGGCTCTAAGTATGTGTTAAATTAAACACATTCACTCAACACTAATTTATTACTACTAGATTTAAACCATGTCTTTGGGCACCATAAGGATGCCAAAACATATAAGACATGTCCTTGTCTTCAAGGAGTCTACAACTTCACAGAGGAAAAACTGGAACTACATACGAGCCTGAAATTACTACTTTAAAAGTGTTTGGAAAGTAGGTCAGCAGAGACAAAAAGACGATTGAAGGATAGGGTTGTGTTATAGATCTTCCAGGGTGACGATGTAAAAGGATTTCTGGTTTAGTCTGGAATATAGGAAAATAGATACTTTTCTTCATGACTAGCTGTTCTCCATTGGAATAGAAGTTGGAAATAAAGTGGATCAATGTTATTTTATGAGGATTTTAAGTTGGTGAAGAAGAGTTTCCTGGCAGAGATAATTGTCACATGTAAGGATATGTGACATCCATGGGAGGTCTTGAGTATAAAGAAGCTACCTCTCAGAATCTTGCTCAATCAGCAGTATAGCAATAGGAAAGTATGCTACATCCATTTTCATATAATATCAGTGAATTTAACATTAGTAGCTCATTTATAGGACTCAAATAATCTTTAAAATTTTTTTTTATATTTATTTATTTTTGAGAGACAGAGACAGAGCACAGTAGGGGAGGGCCAGAGAGAGAAGGACACAGAATGTGAAGCAGGCTCCAGGCTCTGAGCTGTCAGCACAGAGACCGATGTGGGCTCGAACTCCCAAGCTTGAGATCATGACCTGAGCTGAAGTTGGATGCTTAACCGACTGAGCCCCCAGGCACCCCTCAAATAATCTTATTAAGTATAAAGCGGGAGCAGAATACAAGTTTTGGTATTTTTAACCTCAGATGAATTTTCCTATCAGATAGTACTTAAATGTATTTATTATACAAATTTTTGTGCTGTGAACTTTTTAAGTATTGTATGCTTGGGAAACATCACCTTCATTCTCTCTGTGATGGGCCCAGCGTGATCTGAAGTAAACCCTAGCTAATCACTGCTGAAGAGTTACAGCTGCCTCCAATCTAGAAGAAATAATCTCCCTGCCACTTTTCACAAAGGGAAAGACAGATTTACCTCCTGCTTCTTTATATAATACGCTTTTATTTTTTTCAAAGCAACAGCAGAAAGTTGGTAGGGTAAGACCTTCCTGCTGGGTTCCTACTGTTAGCGTTCATGCAGAGCAGCAAGGAGGGAAGAAGTATGAAAGAAAAGCAGAGAAAGGAGAATTTTGACGAGAACACAACAGGAAAACACTACCACGACAAATGATTTCCCCTGGAATAAAGATAAATAAATAAGTCAACCAAAATCTAACAATAGCCAAACAAATTACAACAGGGAAGTTTTAAAAACAAACAAAAAGATAAATAAGAAAAATTTTAAGAGGACAAAATATTTGTAAAATGTGCTTTTAATGAAAATGAGAATTGTGGAAATAGCTCCCTTTTCTGAAATATCAATAATCACTGAGAGATGACAGCAGGGAAGAGTAAAAATGCAGGAATGTCTGGATCCCGCTTGGCACTGGACTCCGTTCTTGAAGGCAGAAATAGAATGCCAATACGTGTTTCATGAGGAATCTGAACACAGTGGATTCCTTCTCCCACGGAAGCCTGGTGGTTGAACTTCAGCTGCTTGATAGCAAATTAGTCTGCTTGCACACACTTTTGAGACACTGGCATTTTATTACTGGGGCCACCCAGAACTAGGTAAATCCTGATGGTCTGTCTCCCCACTGCCTTGGTACTAGCAAAGCAGGGTCTAGCTAACACCGGTCAAGTGGGATTTTTATCACCACGGCAGAATATGGGCATCCGTCTCCTCAGCCCCATCCACCTGTGCCCCTCAGTGTCAGACAGAAAGCCCCTGAAATTCACATCCCGAAATCTCCAGAAAATCCAGAACAGGATGGGTTGGATTTTATAAAGAGTTATTACTCTACTTTTAACAATTGGAATTATTTGGCTGTGAGAAGGTAGGATTTGGAAATGGGTGTTAGTGTCACCTGACCTGGCATACTGAAGTGCTAGAGGCTAAATTGGGAGTGGGAAGTTGTGATGAACTGGGGGTTGGATAAACTAACTCTGGGTGATTTCTTGCATCTCATTTTGTAATGACCAATGTATATCTCCACGTCTTTTTGGACCAACGTGTCCCTCCCAGGTGCATATATTGAAGTCATAACCCCTAAAATGACTATTTGGACATAAGGCTTTTAGGAGATAATTAGGGGTAAATGAATCATAGGAGTGGGTTCTAATCAGATAGGATTGAAGAGGAGTAAGAAGAGTGCAATCTTGGAGCGCCTGGGTGGCTCAGTCAGTTAAGCGGCCAATTTTAGCTCAGGTCATGATCTCACAGTTTGTGAGTTTGAGCCCTGCGTCAGCTGGGCTGCCAGCTCAGAGCCTGGAGGCTGCTTCAGATTCTGTGTCTCCCTCTTTCTTTGCCCTCCCCTGCTCACACTCTGTCTCTCAAAAATAAATGTTAAAAAAAAAAAAAGAAAGAAAAGAAGAGAGCAATCTCTGCGCCATATCAAGGTCCAGAGAGAAGGGGAAGGCCTGTAAGCCAGGAAGCGAGCTCTCATCAGAACCTGATCGAGGACATCCTAACCTTAATTTCCAGCCTCCAGAACTGTGAGGAAACTAATTCCTGTCGTTTGAATTACCCAGCCTATGGCATTTTAAAAAATAGTTTATTGTCAAATTGGTTTCCATACAACACCCAGTGCTCTTCCCCACAAGTGCCCTCCTCCATGACCTCCACCTCTCCCCCCCCCCTTCTACCCTCGGGTTCGTTTTCAGTATTCAATCTTCTCTCAGGTTTTGCCTCCCTCTCTCTCCCCAACTCTCTTTCCCTCTTCCCCTCCCCCTGGTCCTCCATTAGGTCTCTCCTGTTCTCCTGTTAAATCTATGAGTGCAAACATATGGCATCTGTCCTTCTCCGCCTGACTTACTTCACTTAGCATGACACCCTCAAGGTCCATCCACTTTCCTACAAATGGCCATATTTCATTCTTTCTCATTGCCATGTAGTACTCCATTGTGTATATATACCACATCTTCTTGATCCACTCATCAGGTGATGGACATTTAGGCTTTTTCCATGTTTTGGCTATTGTTGACATTGCTGCTATGAACATTGGGGTGCCTGTGCTCCTATGCATCAGCATTTCTGTATCTCTTGGGTAAATCCCTAGCAATGCTATTGCTGGGTCATAAGGGAGTTCTATGGATAGTTTTCTGAGGAACCTCCACACCATTTTCCAGAGTGGCTGTACCAGTTTACATTCCCACCAACAGTGTAGGAGGGTGTATGGCATTTTTTTAATGGTACCCTGGGTAGACTAGATAGAACCAGACCTATCTAGGTCCTAATTTTAGCCTTGAAACATGCTAGCTGTGTGACACTAAGAAAGTTACTTATCCTCTCGGATTCTCAGATTTTTCATCTGCAAAGTATGAATAATAGTAATCCTTTATAGGAATGCTGTAAAGATTAAATAAACTGATGCACTTACAGTGACTGTTACACAGCAAGTGATCAAAGGTCAACAACTAGTGTAATTTACCATCTGAAAATGTTACAAGAGACTTTTCCCCCTCCAAAGAAATATGAAACTACAAATTAGTGTTTTTTTAATAGACCCCTACTTTGGTAAATGTAATTAAACCCTTTAAATTTAATTGAATCCTGTTTTGGTAAATACCAAAAGCCCAGAAAAAAGAAAATGCCCTAATGTGTGTTAAAGGGACAGTCGCTGACCTAGAGCAGACTACTAGGTGTATATACAGACACATAGGAACCTCACGGCAACCACAAACCAAAAACCTACAGCACACACACACACACACACACACACACACACACACACACACTAAAGAAACCCAAATATAGAAAGAAATAAAAAAACCACTGAATAAGCATTTAGTGAGCCCTCCAAGATACTTTGGGTGATAGAAGAGGATTATGGTAACCATGTAGCCTCCGATTTATACCCATGAGACTTCTAAAGTTGGACATAGCAATAAAAATGTAAATACCAACAGAAAAGGTACTGACACCAGTGGATGAAAGGGCTCAGAGAAGGGAAAGCTCACAGAAGCCTAGGGTCGGGGCAATGCCTCTGAACAAAGATAAGGCAGGATCTGGAAAGACTAGCTCAGGAGACAGAGGGAGCCCTGGCCTGCAGGCACCAGCCTGCTTCGGTCTGGCGTGGGATGTCTAGCGTGGGCATGGTGTGGGTGAGGTGTCGGAAGGTATTTGGTGTTTGGTTCAAGACGAACTGGGGAAGATAAGTTGTTGGGAGAGAAGGTATGTGCCATTGACTAGTGACCGTGCTAGGCATGTCCTCCCTAACTGCACGTAGGGTGGGTCACTGACATTCAGAGGCCCGTGGGAGGAACGGGAAGCAGGAGGTCATTCCAGCATGAAGGAGCAAAGTTGGCAGCGTGTACCGGCAGCGCTGTGCGGCCGAATGCACAGGGCTTGGTGCCTGAGTTGATGTTAAAGTTGACTAACTCATTTCCAGCCTGAGATACTGGGAAAGGTAGTACCCCTGAGGGGGAAAAATAGAAAGAAATGAAAAAAGAACTGCTTTGGGAAGGGAGGTTGATAAATTCAGTTTTAGTCTCATGGGATCTGCATTTTTAGAAAGAACCACGAATTTTTTTTTAGCTAATAAGTAATTGATGTATTGATTTCAAAAAGCAATTCATCACATTCCCTTTCAATCTTTCTTTCTGTGTCTTGACGTTCTCCCCCTTATTTTTTCCTTAAATTTTCATACCTCGATTTCATGATTTATAAAGCCACAAAAACAAGTGGACCTATTTTTTTTTTCTTAACTCACTCCTCTCCCCATGTTTAAGTTATTAGAAGCAGCAGAAGCCATTGTGGTTTTCTAAGACACAAAACCAATCCTCAGGAAAAATGTTAAAGCTTCATTGTTAAATAAATATGGATAGTTTTCTGTCCAGCCACTAGTCTCCAAAATGTCCCTACTGAAAATAGACTTAAAAGTTTTTTGTTTTTTAAGAACATAAATATCATGTTTATTAAAAATGTTACTCTCCAGGGGCGCCTGGGTGGCTCAGTCATTGAGGATTCGACTTTGGCTCAGGTCATGACCTCACAATTCATTGAGTTCAAGCCTGCCTCAGGCTCTGGGCCGACAGCTCAGAGCCTGGAGCCTGCTTCAGATTCTGTGTCTCCCTCTCTCTCTGCCCCTTCCCTGCCTGTGCTCTGTCTGTCTCTCTCTCTAAAATAAATAAACATTAATAAATTTTTTAAATAAATAAAGACTTTTCTACTTAACAAATACTTATCATTACTGATTTGTATGTCATTTTTTCTTATATGTATTATTGCCCCTTGTATCAAAATCTTTGCTAATCTGTACATGATGCCACGCTTGGTTCTATATCATTAACTTAGGTAGGCATTCAGACTATGGTCAGAAATACTGAATTATCTTAGAAATTACATGCAACTAATTACGTATAGGTGAAAGGGTAAATTGGGGGGGAACAAAATGCACCGATTTGGAACTTGATATTAGAAGACAGTGGGGAACTAAGAAGTAAATTTGTTTGTGAAGAAAGAATCTTATGAATTAAATGTAACACAGTATGCCCATATTCATTCTGCTCAGAGAAATTCAGCCTGGTTAGTTTCGTATTCTGTGATTTAAAAATAGTGACCACAGTTGTGTCCAAGGAGAGAAGGAACAGTCTCCTCACCTGGTCATTCTATTTTCGCATTTCAGGTCTGTTCTGGTTTTTTTGAGTATGTGTCATTCATTTACAATCTTTCTATTTCGGTGGATTTCTCCCAGTTGTCCTTTTACCATTCATGTAATTTATTCCTGCTTCCCAGGCGTGTGCCACAGTGTTCCTCCTCCATGCCTTCTGACCCCACTGACTTATCAAGTGTTCACTACCCTCGTCAGCACCACCTCCGTTCGCAGAATGAATCACCTCTAAATCCAGGTTACTGTCTGACTTGATCTGGTCAGTTCTGAAGATATTAGGTAATATTAGACCTATCTCTGGCCCCATGGAATTACATTTAATATCTCTCCCCTGTTTTCTGCCATGCCAAAAAATCAAGGTATAATAAAGATGAATAAATCATTTTTCCAACTGTAATAATATCATTATATTTTAATTATTGCACTAGAAGAATCTTTCCTCAGAGCAGATGTTGAACCCAGGTCATTTGGGAGAACACCAGGCAAACTCCAATATGGGATGACTGAGAAACAGTCTATGAGAAAAAATCCTTATGCAGAATTTTAAGCAGAGGCCTTGTAATTAAAATATAATGATACTATTATCTGTGTTTTTCTTTATTCATTAGTATTTAAGGATGCTTTACAAGTTTCAGACTGAAGGAATTAATGGGAATTATCTGAATTATTTCTCATCTAAATTCTTTTTGTCATATTACTATCCTCAGTAATTGTTAAAGTCTGATTCTTAGATGAATGCAATTAAACATGGGCTCATTTCCAACTCTGAATTAGTAAGAAACAATGATTATGGAATCAAGGAAACCTTTCTGCCTAATGGTATCGATAGGCTAAATCTTTATAAATTCTTAAGGCTATGCACACGAGAGTCATTTTTATTATTGCATTTTGATTAATAAAACAAAGTCCTAATAATACACATTCACCCAATTCATTCAAAATCTAGAGCCAGAAAAATTAATTTTAAGGTGATACCATGCTTAGATATTTAGATTTTCCTTGCAAATAATTTAGCAAGTAACTTTACTTTGATGCTACTGTGGTAATCTTATAGTTGTCTCAAATATAGTTAATAGACATTTTAGTGATGTTCAAAACATAATCTTAACACGTGTTTATTACACTTGAAATATATCCAAATGAAACTCCAAAACCAATCCCATTCCTCCTTGACTATTTGTACAAAGCCTCTGGAATAAGTTTTAGAATGTTTTAAGAAAATTGAAACATTTCACACATACAGTTCTGATTCAGGATACTTTTATATGGGAAACACATGTACATGACTTGTATTTATTAAATAGGCATTAGAAAAGAAACTTTCTGATTAACGTCCCCAGGGATGAAAATAAGCAAAGTATTTCTCCTTCTATGAGCACATTCTTTGGTGTCTCCCTCAATTTTCCACCCCCAAGTAATTACCAAGTAATTCTAAATGGATGCCTGTGCACATGCATGTGCGCACACACACAGACACACACACACACACACCCTTCACTGCTGTGTTGAAAGGGCAGTGAAAGTAAGGGTGTCGTGTTGAAGCAGGATAGAAAATGAGGATATACATAGTAAAGAAAGGGCTAAAAGTTATCTGATAGAAATAGTATTTAAGAAAAAAAACATGATGAAAAGGCATGCAGAGGCAGAAATTGAGGGTATGGAAAAAAAGCTTAAAAATAATGAAGAAACAACAGAAATGTGATAAAAGAATGTTGAGGAAAGAGAAGGATAGAGACACAAATGGATTATAGAAGATGAAAGAGAAAGAGAGAGAGAGACAGAGAGAGAGAACAAACCTGAGGGGATAGTGACCAAATGTGGGGGAAGTCAGAAAAATTAAAGGCTGAAGATTCCAACCATATTAGGAGACAGAGAATAATGTTGAAGAAAAAAAGATATCTGGGGGAAAAAAAGGGGCTCAGAAATACAAAAATTCAGAAATACAAGTTTATTAAAAGATTAAACATACTCCATCTTGAAAGAAGAGTAAAAGAGTCTTTCTAGTTTTGTTTATAAAACTTAAAAATAGAAATTAGCAAAGCACTAGGCCTTTGAGTTGTAGCTCTGACATGAGTAAGCTCTGTGGGTCCTGGCGGGACACTGGTTGGTGGCTTGGTTTCCTCATTCATAAAGTGAAAGAGGATATCGGCCTTTTAAGGTCCTTTCAACACCAAAATTCAAAGAAATAAAACAGAAAAACACAATGAACTAGAAAAAAATGTTTAAAAATAAAGTTAGTGTTTGGAACATATTGAGTTTCTTTTTCTCTTGTTGAAATTTAGAGGATGTTTGAAAAGCATCTCAAGAAGACGTTTGCAACATGCCATTTGCACACTACACGGGCGGTGTGGTTATACATGTGGACACGCCAAATATCTTGCACATATGATTTAATTTTCTGGCCCTGTTCTCTCATTTCACTATGTATATTCCAGTCTCTAGAGAGTTGCGTTCTCTCTTTGGCTGTACTCAGAGGATCAAGATATGGGTCATTTGTAAGTTCAGAGTTGGGGGTAGACAATGTAACATATGGGGGTGCATGGTTTCTTAACTGGAGATAAAACAGTCACACATTGGGGGTAGGTGAAGGATTGATAAGGAGCCAGGGAGAACGAGGGAGCGAGCCAAGTTGAAGGAGTCATGGCTGCTCCTGGATGTGTATTTGTAAGTCTTCCAAGGACTTGACTAGCTCCCAGGATAATGGACCTCTTTTTCACTTAAAAAAAAAATTAGCTTCTACTCTTTTCTTTATCATTATCAATGCCTAAATAATCAATTGCCCTTGAAATATGTTTTAAGCTGACTTTGGCAGTACAAGTCAGCCACATTATGTAAACCGCTGTGTCCCTGGTTAGTAACAACAGAAAGAGACAAAGCTCACTTTAGATTTTTTTAGAAGTGGGAGCTCAATGTCTTATCATGGTGTGGGGTGGGGAGGCCTTTCAGTTTCAAGCTCCAAGAGGGAATCTGAGAGAACAGAAAATTCCATATGCACTTCCATATGTTACATTGTCTACCCCCAACTCTGAACTTACAAATTTTAAGAAACACATATGAGGGAGTGTCTCTTAAAACCTTTACAAGGTTCTATGGGAGCTGGAAAAGGAAGCTTTTTATCATCTTGCTGGGCTAAAATTTCCTCCTGTTCCATTTACATTTTCTTTTTAAGACACGTTTTATTGTGGTTCCTAAAGAGAAACTCTGACTCCTCTGTGTTTGAAGTCCTCCTTCAGCAGCCTGATCCTGTGAAAGAGCCTGGATGGCCTCAAATCTTGTAGGAGGTCTCTTGGGAAGACTCTCCAGTAGGCAGTGCTGTCATGCATTCAAGAGTATACACGGCGTGCGCTTTCTTAGTCTTCTCCCCAAGTTTCTGATAAACCAGTAGAGCTGTTATAACCTCATTGGGGTTTATTTCATAGCCTGGGTTGGGACCTGAAAAACAGAGGCTTTGCACAACTAGGCGCCAAACAATGCCAGCACCCAGCTAGATCAGATTAGGTTTGTCAGAGTTCTAACTCACTTCATCCAGTATGGACAGAAGCTTTTCTAAGAAATAAGAAACTAAGCCCAAACACATGATTCAAGCTGAGGAAAACGTGTGTTGTGTGGACACCGTATTGGGCCTCTGAAGGGCTACTTTTAAGACCCGGGCATATGTGATGTTTCAGGTCAATGAAGCGTCTCCCGTCATCAACACCAGAGATCTGCATCGAGACATTCAATCATTTTGAGTACTATTTGACCTATATAAAATGAACCCAAGTTCGCATTTTAAAACATGTGTGTAACTGGTGCAGCCACTCTGGAGAACAGTATGGGATTTCCTCAAAAAATTAAAAATATAACTACCCTATGACCCAGCAATTGTACTATTAGTTATTAACTCAATAATTAATAATTACAGAGGATAGTTAATAATTACAAAGGATACAGGAGTGCTGATTTGAAGAGACACATGCACCCCAATGTTTATAGCAGTACTATAGACAATAGCCAAAGTATGGAAAGATGTATATATATGTCCCACACTATATAGATATAATAGTGTATATGTATAGTGTATGTTAGAAATGGAATTTGTGGAGGGTCAGGAGAAGGCTGCAAAGAAATATGGTGGTTTTTGAATAAACTTAATTTTTAGTTTAAGAAATACTTTTTTTTATAAAAAAATCCCAAGAGGTCTTTAATCATTCTTTTTCTTCCACTGTATTTCAATTCATATACTCAGCAGCTACTTGATTTGGCCATGTCTTATGCCCTGCCTCCCTGAGTACCTGACCCCATAGAAGATAGAGGTACTGACCTTGGGGAGCTTACAATCCTCTAAGAAAACAGCTAAGTAAGGACCAAGATGTTTGCGGTTTGACTTCAGGATAATTTATTAATCTGTCAGCATGAGAATCAGATTAGGGCTTACTTTGTGGAGCAGTGGCATGAAGGTTATAATGAAATCGCGCATGATGTGAAGAACTTAGCATCATGCCAGGCATATTATAAGCTGTTTAAAAATAGTACATGTAGCATTGTTAGTATTGTAATTATTATGCTATAGAGAAGGTTTTTTTCTTGGCTTCATCAGCCTAAGACCAAAATGGTCATAAAGACAAAAATGAGGAAAATATTTCTCTAGCTTGATCTGAAGAATTCTGGAACCTCCCTAGACTCAGTAAGTTCCCACTTTTCCATCAAGCTTCCTATGGCCACAAGCATATCTAGCCACTCTCTCCACAAAGACTTTTCAGGTTGCCTTCCAAGAAAGTGAGTCAGTCAACTTGGAGCAGGAGCACCTAGCCAACTGGTGTCCCCTAAACCTGAAAAGCTCTGTTTCTTTATAGTTTGTAGGTGGAAGAGACCACCTCATTCACTTTTAGCTATTTTATTATTTTAGTAATAATGTTAAACTAATTTCTTGTCTAATCAATGCAGAATTCCTGGGGGAAATACTCACTTAAATGAGCTTTAAATTTTATCTGACTATTCCTGGTATAAAAGTCTTTAAAAGAAAAGAAGCCAAGGGGACTCATGAATATACAAATGCAGAGGGTGATGTCAGAGCATCGTGAAGCCTCACCCGGAGAACCTAACTTAGCCTTCTTGTGTATGTTTACCAAATATCCCAGGTAGGTCCTTCTCGGGGAAGCTTGGGACTCATTAGAAGAGAGCTGTTGAGACAGGGGACAGACAGGATTTGTCTAGGACTTTGAAGATAAGAGCTAGGATATTAATTTGCTATGATGGGTAATGGGGAAACAATTATAACCAGAAGGTTCATGAAATCTCACTGTCATTTTTTCTACTGTTGGTTCACATGGTGGGCAGGAGGAGGTTGTTTTTAAACATTTTATAGAAATACAAATGCAAACAATGAAATACAATCGCCTGCATGTTAAATTTGCCAACTTTGGAAAGTTATAATATTCACTGCTGGCAAAGATCAGTTTCTACATTACAGTTACAATATAAATTAGTGCAACACTTTTGGAAAGCAATTCATTAATACGCAAAGCCATTAAAATCTTGTGCTCTTTGGCCCAGTAATCCCACTTCCAGCAATCTAACCCAAAATGTGAAATAAGCTGTATAGATTCATCACAGCACTGTTTATAACAGTAAAACGTTATGCAATCTTTAATATGTTAAATATGTAGTCACAGAAAAACACTTACTACATAACACAAAGTGAAAAAAAGGGTCTAAACCTGTCACAACCATTTGAAAGTATCTTTAAGAAATAGAAAGGCCAGGGGAAGAAAAGTAAATATTGTAATCACGGCAGTTAAGGGGGATGATCTGATTTTCTTTACTTTCTCTTTTCTGCAGGCTTTAGGTTATAAGATTATATTACTTCCTTATTAAAAATAAAAGTATACAATCAGTTTGCTTTATAATTAGCTTATATCATAACTCACTTACTAACTATAAATTCAATTTACATTCTAAAACTATCCTAAACCAGCACTGTGCTTTTCATGGTTTCCTGGAAATGGAAATAAAATTAGAGAAATGTGAAAACATTGGTAACTTAGTTATGGAGACAAATTAGTGGGTAGGAATTAGCTCTACTTTAGTTCTGTGTGGATTTAAACTTTCTCATAAAATAACTCAATATTAATCGTTGAAATGAAGGCATTAATTGAGTACTTTCAGGTGGTGGGGTGGGGAGGGCATTCAGCTATATTCATGGAGTTAACATTCTTTCCTGGATCTGGAGCTTATTATATTCCTGGTGCTTTGGTGCTTTTTCTTTTCTTCTTTTCTAATTATTTTCACTAGCATTTTATTAGGAAAATTTTAAAACATACAAAAAAGTTGAAGAATTGTACAACAAATCTCATACACACACCACAGATATTTCAACTTAATTCCTTAATTGTAGCTTCTCACTGTTACTCCAACATTTTATAAGAAGAAAATAATATACATATTTCTTTTTTTTTTTCATCTAAAACAGTTTATTTTTGCCATGAATGTGGTGGGAACTGAATGCTAGTCACTTGCAGCTTCACTATGAGGATGAAAGATGTTCAGATATTTGTCAAGTGGGAGAAGGAGATAGAGATTTGTCTGAGCCACCATCGTGGAAGCAAATTTTCCCTTAGACATTTTCCCAACAAGGTAGTTTTCTTCTCTTCCTTATCTCAAACTGCCCACCTCTGTTTATGGAATCTAGTATTGTCTTCAGTACAGTATTCCCATTATGGGATTCCGTGGTTAACATTTTATTAGAGAGCTATTTGACCTTCAGTATATGATTTCTGAGCAATGAAATACTACATTTAAAATGCGTTTTCTTCTCATGGAGGACACATCTCTTCAATTACAACATAAACAAGAGGACTATAGATAATATTGATTGGATTTTTTTCAATGTTTTCAAGAATACATTTTGTTTTTTAGGAAATTTTTTAAATGACACATGCCCAAAATCTTGAACAGCTGGTGAGGCAGGGTTTACTACTGGAAAGAGTACACATTTCAGTGTCCAGCAGACCTGAGTTTGAGGCCCATTCTGACACCTCCTAGCTGTGTGATCCTGGAGAAGTTACCCCAGTTCTCTAGACCTTTAATTTTTTAAACTAAGTTTATTTATTTATTTTGGAGAACGAATGGGGGGCGGGGAGAGAGAAAGGGAGAAGGAAAATCCCAAGCAGGCTCTGCACTGTCAGGGCAGAGCCTGATGCTGGGCTCGAACTCATGAACCAGGAGATCATGACCTACGATAAAGTTGGGTGCTTAACTAAATGAGCTACCCAGGCACTCCCAGACCTTCTTTAAATTGAGTTAATAAGACCTACCCTTGCAATTTTGTTATGCAAAGTTACAGCTAGGCACAATGTCTTGCACATAGTAAATGTTCTAAAAAGACCATTTTTAATTTTATTATCATCATCATTGTCGTCGTCGTCATCATCATCATCATCAATCAACTTGACCTTTCTAAAGCTCTTTCCTCATGTCTATAAGGGAAGCAGTGACATTTCATTAACAAGAGTTGTGAGAATGAAATGAGGCATTATGTGTAAGCTTTCTTTGTAAAGGTGTGAAGATCCACATTAAATTGAGATAATTATTTTTATTACTATAATGGTATAATTACCAAATTTATCAATAGCAAGTGATTCTATCGAGCTCTCTGATAATCATTTCTAAATCCAAAGGTTACTTTGCCATCATGATCTTATGTGACCCTCTGCTGCTGAGCCCTCTTAGCTCAAAACATGATTTTCCTTTTGCTTCTGGTCC